>NW_028318691.1:532500-590099 GCF_062004578.1 Staurois parvus
ATTCCAGTTCAGCCTAGCCCACCGCCTAGGAATGCCGATCCTGTGACATCGGACACACCTGAACCCATGCAGCTTGGTTTGATTTGCCCATCACTGACCCCTGAGTAACGTCAACCTCTGTCTGTACTGCGGAGAGACCGGTCATTATGTGCGTTCCTGCCCAGCCAAGCTGTGTAAGTATCTCTCCCTCTCTTCAGCTAACCATTCACCATTACCCACCAGCTCTACTCATATGGTTGATCCTATCTCCTTCCAGCTTCCTGGAAGAGTCATATTCGTGACCGCGATTATTGACTCCAGGCCTGTAGCTGCTTCATTTACCTGTCCTTCGCAGTTAAGCAACACATCCCTCTGCAACTACCGTAAAAGAACAAGGACATAATGTATTTCTGTCTGATGGGTCTTGTATCAAATCCGGACTCGTAAATAAAGAGGCCCCACCGCTTCTGACTACTACAGCTATTCACCATCAAGACTACTGCACTTAAACGCAATTGCCTCGCCTTTGTTTCCAGTTATCATGGACCTACCATGGCTACAGGCTCATAAACCACAGATCGCTGAAACTGGAGCTGTGAGCAGGAGAGGAGTAGGAGCTCCAGAGGTCGGTGATATGATGCTGCCACCCTGAGACCGCCTGACACCCCACAGCGAACCGGACTTGCCGGTATTTGACGGCCGGTGCAGAGGGAGTGCCTGGTCCCGCTGCATCCCCTGGTCTTGGGGAGGGATACAATTCCTCCCGAGTGTGCTTCGTCCGCTGGTTTGGGCGGAGTGGTGTGCACGTGGCGCTGGTGCCATAGTCTAATAGCAGACCGTGTCGAAGTTGTGGGAGATCCCTGCAGCAGGAGCAAGGCAGAGATGTGAGGTTGAGAGGGGGCTGGTGAAAAAACATTGAACCAAAAAGCCAATTGGCAGAGAGCAGACGTCGGTCCTCAGAGCCTGGGGAGAGAGACAAGGTGTCTGTCAGTCAGTCACTATCTGTGATTGTATGTCTTTGGAGATTGGTTCAGTCTGAGGAGAGGAAAAAGGAGATATCCCTGGGGAGGAATGATTCTGGATGGATCCCAGGAGAGATTGCTAAACCTGGGTTGGTGGGACTGGATGACCCTGAGACAACCTAGGATAGAGGAAGCATGTAAACCTGAGACACCTGCAAACCAACCACACAGGAGTGAGCGAGCTGCTGCCTAGGTCCCCCCACAAGGTGAACCCGCTTACAAGAAGGAGTCAGAAGAGCGTATGACCAGTAAATGGAGCCAGCGGTACAATAGGAGTTGGTGAGTTGCCGTTGGCAACAGCGAGATGTTTATGCAGCAACACTGTTCTACGCTGTCATTAGGATTTCTGTGCTTGTGAGGTGAGACCAGGCAAGCAATATACTAAGGCGTGAGGTGTGCTTAGAGGTTAGGAGAAGGCATAAATATCACATTCCCTCCTAAAGTTATCTGGAACTGTACAGGGGCCATCCACAGGTCAGACAACACCAAATGTGATCAGAATAAGCAAAACTAAAAAGACAAATTTAAGTAAAATGAGAAGAGGGGTGGGGAGAAAACCCCACAGTCAAATGCAAATAGGGATGGGAGGGGGGGATGGGGGGAGATAGGGGGGAGGAGATAGTTGTCCATTACTTGAAGACTTGGGGCAGGTTTACATGGAGTTATGAGAGTAGGAGGAAGGAGGATTAACAAAGATGAGTTCGATTAACATTATGACATAATGTGAAAGAGATGAATTCACCAACTAAAAGACATAAGGTATTGAGGGAAATACGTCACTCTATAGACGTTGCCTTCTTACAGGAAACACATTTAACGCATGACTCCAAGGTTAAGTTATATTCAAGGAACTATCCACACTGACTGGCATTACGCAGATTCAGCAATAAAGAGGGCCAAGGGTGTCGCAATTGCAAGAGATATAGGCTTTAAGGTGGAAGAGAGATTGGTCGACCCAGAAGGTCGTTATTTAGGTCTTAGGGTCCTGAAGGGGCAAGAATATACGTTGGTTAAAGTTTACTGCCCAAACAGGAAGCCTGAAAAATTTCTCCAGGATGTTCTTGGAAAGATAAACTTTAAAAATGGCTTTCTAGTGACGGCAGGGGATTTTATCCTGTGTTTAGACCCCTGGATGGATGTATCTTCAGGTGTGCAGAGAGATGAGAGTAGAGTTTTAAGAACACTAAAAAAAAAGGTTACAACAAAATCAATTGATAGATATTTGAAGAGTAAATCATCCTAGGGAAAGAGATTTCACTTTCTTCTTGGCAGTGCACAGATCGTACTCGCGTTTGGACCATATTTTAATTGAGCACAGACATCTAGAATCATTGATTGGAGCTGATATTAAGGTTATGTCCGGTAAAAGCTAGTCTACGAGTAGGAGCTCAGAAGAAGAGGGCTATGTGGAGATTGAATGAGTCACTTATACAAGATATAGATATAGAGAGAAGGATAAGGGAAGAAATTTAACAATTTTTTGCCTGGAACGAAACGGAGGAAATATCAATAGCCACTATCTGGTAGGTTCATAAAGCTTGTATCAGGGGAGTATTGGTAGCCCAAGGGATTAAAAAAAAGAAAGAACGGGAGCAAAAAATTAAGAAGGTGCTGGAAGGACTATATAATTTAGAACAGATCCATAAAAAGAAGTCAGACATATATCAGATTATTCATAAGCGAGAAGAATTAAAAGATCTAATGGAATACAAGACTAGGAACGTTTTTAACGAAAGATATAGGTGGGGGAACAGGCCAGGGAAATACTTGAAGAGGTTAACAGATAAGAAATCTAAAAATTATATAGAAAAAATAAAAATTAGAAAAGGAAAGCTGGTTTACTCCACCACAGATATCGCTAATATGTTTCAAAAGATTTACAGTAAGATTTATTAAATGAATCCAAAAAAACAGAAAGGAGTGGAAGAAGAGAGGATAAGGAGGTATGTTGAATTTCTCAAAGAGGCACATTTACCAAGACTAGCGGAAGAGAATCTGGCAGCTCTGGATCGAGTAATATCTCAGGAGGAAATTAATATTACACTGAAGAACACGGTGGGAGGAAAGAGTCCGGGGCCCAATCGGTTTACGGTGGGATATTATAAAAAATTTAAAGAACTCTTAGTACCTAAATTATGTAAGTATATGAATGCATTAGGGGAGGGAATGGAAATGAGTGGAATCATTGCATGCATATATAACAGACATTCTTGACCACTTCACGCCTAAGGGTAAAACAAATCTAAATGCCTAAGCACAATTTTGCAATGTTGACATGTGTTAGTAAAACCGTACATATCACAACTACTTTGTACATCCAGGTGAATTATACCTAATTTTTTTCAGGACAAATTGGGCTTTCATTTGGTGGTAAATGTTTAAGGATAACTCCTGATTTTTTTTTTATTATCAAAGGAAAACTGGCCCAAAATAGTAAAAAAAAATAATTTTTTTTAATTAGCTGTGTGTTTGTTACTACCATAATCTACCACCAAAGAACAACCCAAAATAAATTCTCCAGGTCTTGACGATCGCAGCGCTACCATACATGTGTATGTTATTTGTACCCATAGTACAGCCCAGAAACAATAGGGCGCATTTTGTTTATCAAAAACACACGGACACCAATTTTTTAAAAAATCCTGACCTTTGACCTTGACCCAAACAATAACCCTGGCACTGAACTAGATCAAACCTTGATCTAGGAATTTTTTCTTTATTTTATTTTTTAATATTT
Organism: Staurois parvus; assembly: GCF_062004578.1. NCBI lineage: Eukaryota > Metazoa > Chordata > Amphibia > Anura > Ranidae > Staurois > Staurois parvus. Next base: position 536,239 of record NW_028318691.1, read on the forward strand.
ATTTTTTTTTTTTTACAAACTTTTTTCTCTCTCTATGCCAGGAGTTAGAGAGATACAATGTATCTCTCTTCTCCATTCATAGAGAAAAAAACAAGCGGGACGGGCTGCACAGTGACTGATCACTGCAATAGCCAATCAGAGGCTATCACAGTATCGATCGTCAGAACGGAACCCGGGGCTCTCAGTGACACCACGGTCTTTGTGCTGGGAGCGCGCAGTGCGGCACACTCTCAGCACAAAGACAGGTACGCAATTATGCAGCCCCATGGAAAAAAGCCCAGTTCCGTGAGGCCGCATATTTGTGTGGCGCCGGCATCAAGGGGTTAAGGAAAAAAGGGACAGTACACAATGTGCTAGTTATAGACTGATATAATCATTAATATTGATACAAAGTTATTTGCGAAGTTCTTGGGCACTAGGATGAAGGAATTAATGCCAGAGTGGATTCATTTTGACCAAGTAGGTTTTGTTCCAAGAAGAGAGGGAAGAGACAATGGACTAAGAACCCTATTACTTTTACAGAAAGTGAGAAGGAGGGAACAGCCGACAATTTTAGTATCGATAGATGCTGAGAAAGCCTTTGATAGGGTGGATTGGAGTTTTATGTTTAGTACGTTGGAGGCCTTAGGAATAGGAAATAAAATTATAAGGTGGATAAGAGAGCTTTAAAATGTATAATGGTATGAGGCAGGGGTGTCCATTGTCTCCCTTATTGTTTGTATTATCCCTTGAACCATTATAAGCCATGATTAGAAAGAACATAGATATTAGAGGAATCTGTATAGGAGAAGTAGAACATAAGGTGGCAGCGAACGCAGATGATATGTTTTTTTATATTGTTAATCCGAGTCAGGCGTTGCCAAATTTAATGGGATTGTTGAAATATTACGGGATGTTGACAAACCTGAAAATAAATGTATCCAAAGCTGAGATCTTAAATATTATTGTAGCAAAAGCTGAGATGCTGACTCTGCAAGAAGAATTCCTTTTTGTTTGGAGGGAGAGAGAATTAAGTTATTTAGGAATAAAATTAACTCCATTAAAAAAATTATATCAAGCTAATAATATACCATTAATAAATGAAATCAAAGTGAGTTGAGAAGGCTCTCAATAGGAGGGGTCTCGTGGCTTGGGCACATCAATTTGGTAAAGATGGTGGTGGTCCCAAAATCCTGTACAAGTTTCAAATGATCCCGATATATTTGCCAGGACCCTTTTTTAGGATAATAAGAAAAAAGATAATGAGCTTTATTTGGGCTAACAAGAAAATAAGAATTGGTTACAAGATACTATGTAAAAACAAGGAGAGGGGAGGATTGAACCTGCCGTATATGAGGAAGTATTAAATGTCGGTGCTCCTGTCAAGGGTGATGGACTGGACATATAATGTGGAAGAAAAAAGTTGGGTAAAAATGGAGGAAACACTAAGTATGGCACAGTTGAGGAAGATTATATGGATTCCAATTCCGTGTGTTGGGGGAAAATGAGAGAGCTTTGACAAGGGAGGTACTGATAGTTTGGGATGGGTTACACAAATCTATGGGTTGAGAGTTTAATACACTTATGATTCCCCTGGTGGGGACTGTTTTTTTCCACCAGGAAATGACGAAATAGCAGGTAAATGGTTTAGAGATAGAGATGCACATTTGGGGGATATTTTAGTCAAGTTGAGTCATTTTCAGGAATTGAGGGAGAGGAAAGATTTTTTTGTATTGGATGAGTTTAGATATTACCAATTAGGACATTTCGTTTCAACACTTCCTCGCCCTCTGAGGGTGGTGGATATGTTTCCATTTGAGAAAATGTTGAGCCAGGATACAGTTTGTAAATATGTTGTCACGTGCCTGATGGGAAACTGATATGACTAGGTCGGCCTCACTTGTGTCACTAATCCTGAGCCCGCTGCGGTTGGAACAGAGAGTGTCTAAGGACCAGGGGTACAAGAGCGCAAGGGTTTTGCTTGGGGCTCTTGCAGATGATGACCTTGGTAAGCAGGATATCCACTGATTCGGATACTGTAGAAATAGACCAGGCAGGTACAGTGGATTGTCAGATGCACAGCAGAGCCAGGTTTGCAGCCAAGACACAGGGCTGGAGCGTAGTCGTAAGATAGCCAGGGTAATAACAGTTGGGCAGCGCGGTACAGGATCAGGAGGAAAATGCCAAAGTCAGGAACTGGGGGGCAAAGGAGAGTCGGGTCAGGAACAAGCCGGGTCAGCACCAAAGGAATTGCACAGGAAACAAGCAGGACACTGGGGGAGCTGAAGACCAGTCAGCACTGAATCAGCACTGAGGTGCTCTTTAAATAGCCTGCCCAGCGCCGATAAACGCGCCTGAGTCCTAGTGCCTGCCCGGTGCCGTCATTGGTGACAGGTGCGCCTGGGTCCTAGTGCCCGCCTGCCTGTATGCCTTGTCGGGATCATGCGCCGATTCATGCACTGCGGAGATCTTCTTGTTCCCTGATACATGTATTGTCTAGAATATACAAGATGCTCAATGAGTTAATGGAATCAGAGCCTCCGAGATTCTTAGAGAGCTGGGAAAGAGAATTTCGATCCCCACTGTATATATACACACATATATATATATATATATATATATATATATATATATACACACACAGTGGGGATCGAAAGTTTGGGCAACCCAGCTAAAAATTTGTATTAATGTGCATAAAGAAGCCAAGGAAAGATGGAAAAATCTCCAAAAGGCATCAAAATTACAGATTAGACATTCTTATAATATGTCAACAAAAGTTAGATTTTATTTCCATCATTTACACTTTCAAAATAACAGAAAACAAAAAAATGGCGTCTGCAAAAGTTTGGGCACCCTGCAGAATTTATAGCATGCACTGCCCCCTTTGCCAAGCTGAGACCTGCCAGTGTCATGGATTGTTCTCAATCATCGTCTGGGAAGACCAGGTGTTGTCAATCTCAAAGGTTTTAAATGCCCAGACTCATCTGACCTTGCCCCAACAATCAGCACCATGGGTTCTTCTAAGCATTTGTCTAGAAAACTGAAACTGAAAATAGTTGACGCTCACAAAGCTGGAGAAGGCTATAAGAAGATAGCAAAGCGTTTTCAGATGTCAAAATCCTCTGTTCAGAATGTAATTAAGAAATGGCAGTCATCAGGAACAGTGGAAGTTAAAGCAAGATCTGGAAGACCAAGAAAAATATCAGACAGAACAGCTCGCAGGATTGTGAGAAAAACAATTCAAAACCCACGTTTGACTGCACGATCCCTCCAGAAAGATCTGGCAGACACTGGAGTTGTGGTACACTATTCCACTATAAAGAGATACTTGTACAAATATGGTCTTCGTGGAAGAGTCATCAGAAGAAAACCTCTTCTACGTCCTCACCACAAAAATCATCGTTTGAACTTTGCAAACGAACATATAGACAAGCCTGATGCATTTTGGAAACAAGTTCTGTGGACCGATGAGGTTAAAATTGAACTTTTTGGCCGGAATGAGCAAAGGTACGTTTGGAGAAGAAGGGGCACAGAATTTAATGAAAAGAACCTCTGTCCAACTGTTAAGCATAGGGTTGGATCAATCATGCTTTGGGGTTGTGTTGCAGCCAGTGGCACAGGGAACATCTCACGAGTAGAAGGAAAAATGGATTCAATAAAATTTCAGCAAATTTTGGATGGTAACTTGATGCCATCTGTGAAAAAGCTGAAGTTAAAGAGAGGATGGCTTCTACAAATGGATAATGATCCTAAACACACCTCGAAATCCACGGGGGATTACATCAAGAGGCGTAAACTGAAGGTTTTGCCATGGCCTTCACAATCTCCTGACCTCAACATAATTGAAAATCTATGGACAGACCTTAAAAGAGCAGTGCGTGACAGACAGCCCAGAAATCTCAAAGAACTGGAAGACTTTTGTAAGGAAGAATGGGCAAAGATACCTCAAACAAGAATTGAAAGACTCTTGGCTGGCTACAAAAAGTGTTTACAAGCTGTGATACTTGCCAAAGGGGGCAGTACAAGATATTAACTCTGCAGGGTACCCAAACTTTTTCAGACGCCATTTTTTTGTTTTCTGTTATTTTGAAAGTGTAAATGATGGAAAAAAAATCTAACTTTTGTTGACATAGTATAAGAATGTCTAATCTGTAATTTGATGCCTTTTGGAGATTTTTCCATATTTCCTTGGCTTCTTTACGCACATTAATACAAATTTTTAGCTGGGGTGCCCTAAACTTTCGATCCCCACTGTATATATATATATATATATATATATATATATATATATATATATAATGGAGGAGTTATGCCATATAGATATAGATAGATTGGAAGAATTTTGAAAGGACTGGAGTAAGTGGGATGCTTTTAAGGCCTAGGATAAATACTATGAGATAACGGGAGCCACGAAAGCCGAGGTGGTGAAAGAAAATTATTAGCTGGGAAAGTAGTAGGGTTGGAATGGAACTTACAGCCCTGAATGAGGGATGTAGACAGCCTTAAGAGAATAAATAAGGAAGATCTTAATGGACAGGCATAAGGATTGGGAAGGGAAGGTAGGGGGGTGGGAATGAGGTATTATGAATGGTTTGGAATTGGTTAATGTTAATGTGATTTATTTTGTACTGAAATTAAAGTCAATAAAATATATAAATTAAAAAAAAAAAAAAAACCCAGATCGATTGGAAGTCCGGAGGAATTCAATTCCTATCTTCATACTGTAAAAGACATTGTCTACCCGTATCTTCCCCAACCGCCACCACGCTTCTATGCATGGACTCAGATGTAGAATTTGCTCAAGTAGTCACACAGGCCTACCATGAATACTTGAATGTCTTCAGTAAACGAGGGACAGATACCTTTCCTCCTCACAGATCTTACAATTGCCCCATCAACCTACTTCCCAGAACCAAAATTCCTTTTGAACGCATCTTTCCCCTATCAGAATGAGAATTAGGGGTGTTAAAGGAATATATCGAGGAGAATCTCAAAAAAGGATTCATCCATCCTTCTACATCTCCAGTGGCAGGTGGGAATATTTTTGTGGAAAAGAAGGATCAGTACCTGCGGCCTTGTGTGGATTATCGAGACAGAAATAAAATTACGGTAAAGAATAGTTACCCCCTTCCTTTGGTTCCCAAACTTTTCCAAAGACTCAAATCTGCAGCCATCTTTACAAAACTTGACTTAAGGGAAGCCCATAACTTGGTTCACATCCGAGAGAGGGACAAGTGGAAGACTGCCTTCCGTACCCAATTGGGCTATTTCGAGTATGGCCAATCCGAAGGGCATGCCCTTCGGTTTGTGCAACGCACCAGATACCTTCCAACACTTTATACCCGATATTTTCAGAGACTATCTTTATATTTTTGTCATAGCCTATCCAGACGACATCTTGATATTTTCCACATCCTTGGAAGATCATCGGGAACATGTTAAAGATGTCCTCGAGGGAGGCGTGGCCAGGCACATGGAGCAATAAGCAACACATCAGCATAGCTTCCAGCCTGGATCTCCTTGCAGGCGTCTCTCCCTCTCATGGGCTTTCTCCTGCCCTCCACATGGGCAAGAATCAGCTCAAGACCCCCCAGAGAAATACAGGGGGCCAGTCCAGCGGCGATATGAGCAGCTTTTTGTCCCGATCCTCGGCCTAGGCCTCAGGTCCCCCGGCCTGCAAGATGGCATCAGCACCTCTCCCTTCCTCATCCTCCCAGGACATGGGGCTCCTTGAAGATGGGCAGGTAAGCCCTCGGGGATCCCTCTCTGCACCAGGGGATTCTGCCACCAACTTACAGGGCCCACAAAGATCCTGCAGCCCTTCCCCAGACTCAATGCTCAGAAGATGGCTGGGACCTGCAAACCCACATGCAGTCCCTGCAGACCTACAGTATATAAAATCTCTACCTACAAAAGGCGGATTTTGAACATTGTGTTATACGTATTGAACAGACTTGCAAACAGGAAATCTCTGATCTTAAACAAGATGTATGTGTGCGTATGGAAGAGATTGAAAATAACGCCGACGGCCTGTGTAACTCCTTACAATCCCTTGAAGAGACCCTTAACTCCCATATGGTCTTAATTCAACAGCTCACGTACCAACAAGATGACATAGAGAACAGGAACTACCATAATAATATTGTTAATAACCGCCTGGCGGTGCCTCTATCAGTCCACAGGACAGGATTCCCCAGAGCGCAGAGTCTAAGCCCCAGTCTGCTTGTTCACTGGGGCCCCTGATGGTGGGGATGGACTTGGAGCAGACAGGAACCAGGTCGCGGCCCCTGAGTACACCCGCCTGTGGTAGAGGGATCTGCCAGAGGTATATGCAGGTAGAGAGCCTGACATGAAGAGGCGGAAGGCTGGGTCCGAGCAGGATGGTTGGATGGATGGCAGAGTAGTAAGCGTGGTCAAACGGGCCGGGTCAGTAACAGTGGGATCAGCGTAGTACAAGGCAGCAGGCATTCGCCAGGGTAGGTAACAGTAGTTCAGATCAGGTTTAGGGATATCCAGAAGAGAGGTCAAACTAGCCAGGGGGTCAGACCAGGAGAAGTCAGCAGAGGCCAGGTTCAGGCAAAGTCAGCAACAAATCTCAAATAGCAGGGATACAGGAACACAGGAACAAAGACCATACGGCAATGAGTGTAAGTGCAGGGCAGGTTTAAATAGTGCGCGAGCGTGGCCGCCGCCGTCCAGGTCCTAGTGCCTGCCGGCTAGTGTAGATTGGCGCTCCGCGCATGCGCGGAGCCAATCGTCGCCGCGATCCCTGACGAATATACGGATCAGGGGCATACCAGAATCCATTGAATCTAAAGCAGCAGCGGTTACCGCCATATTCAATCAATTACTAAAGCAAGCTAAAGACACCCCTATTGAGCTGGATCGCATACATCGCACGATGGGCCCCAGAAACCCTGATCCATCTTTCGTCCGTGATAACCTTTGCAGGGTCCACTACTTCAAGGTCAAGGATGCCATTATGCATGCAGCCAGCACGCAAGCCACCATCCTATTCAATGAAATGTTGGTGATCCCCTCCCTGACCTCTCCCGCCAGACTCTGGCCATGCACAGGGCCCTGCACCCTCTTACTCAGATGTTGTAGAAAAGGCAAATTCGCTACCAGTAGCGGTTCCCATTTCAACTCAATGCCTCGCAGAATGGCAAATCAGCACAATTTCGTACTCTCGGGGACTTGCCCACATTTCAGTGTGTTTGAGCTACCTCAGGTGTCCCTTCCGGACTGGCCATTCCAGCTCCCGACCCCAGGCCTTCCATTTCCTTCATTCTGGCAGTGGTCTTATCTAAAGAAAAAGAAACGTTCCAGATCCTCCTCCCAGAAGATCCCACAGGGCAGATTCCTTTTCCACATAAACTGGGAGGTTTCTCCCCTCCTTTTTCTTACAGTTGTTATGCATTCTGTTGGTTGCTCTTTTTGGACCTGTGACATATTCATGCCAGTTGCCTTTTGGGCCCTGGGGCTGTGGCTTGGGGTTAGTTCTTGGGTTCCACTGCCACTGTTTGCTGTGGCGGGCGAGGACGCCTTTGGCCAATCTCGTCCTGGGCCCTCTTACTTTTTGATTTATTCACACCGTCATTGCCGGGTTATGTCTATGTGTTGTAGGGGAGGAGGCTTGTTTTTTAACGCCGTTTGAGAATTTACTTAACACGTTTTATGGGAGGGGGTCATCATCATCTGCGAGCGGTCTCACTCTAGGTTATCATTTGCGTGCGGGAGGCCTGGGTCGGGATCAGATACATGCGCCTAGGTGGGGGCCTGAGGTTTCCCACCTAGGCCTTCAGTGTACTACGTAGTATCACACTGTATGTTACCTAGACAGTTCACCTGTATTAGTTTTTATTCTCAACTTCTACCTTTTTCTGCTCTTCCTTTCTTAGCTTTTTATCCTTTTCTCACCAACTCTTAACCCTCTTCTTCTCCTCCCCTTTATGGTTTTTCTTTTTTTTTCCCTCGGGAGTCGGGGCGGCCTGGTGGAGCGCTGTTGTTGATACACTCTCTATTTGATCTACCTCGGACAACTATGACTCCGAAAAAATTTTCCTCAATTAATTGCAGGGGCTTGAACACTCCGGAGAAGCGGAGCCAGATACTCTACCATTCCCATAAACATAGTTTGCAGATCTTGCTCCTCCAGGAGACTCATTTTCATTCCAATGGTATTCCAGACCTCCACAATTGCTACTATACTCAATGGTATTATAGTACTAATCCGCAGGCAAGGTCCAAAAGGTGTGTCGGTGGCTTTTCATCATACCTTCGGCCTGGAGGTCTTAAACTCACTAGTTGATCCAGCTGATCGCTATCTCTTCCTCAAATTGAAATACCATGATTTTGTTTTTACAATGGCGAACATTTACGCTCCCAATCAAGATCAGGCTACATTTCTCAGGACAGTCCTCTCCAAGCTGTCCACTTTTGGGGGTCCCGGTTTCATTGTCGGAGAGGATTTCAACATAGCGCTCTCCAGATCTAGACACTTCTGCGGGTAAATCTTTCTCCTAGTCACTCTCATCTCAAGTTAAATCGTGTTTGCATTAATTACACTTAGTGGACGTCTGGAGTATCCAACACCCTTCGGAGCGACACTGTAGTTTTTATTCCACAGCTCATGCATCCTGCAGTCATATAGACTATTAGTTTCACAGTAATTTTTAGATTGCCTGACTTCTTCCTCTCTAGGTCATTTCTTATGGTCAGACCACGCCCCAATCCATCTTACGATTCAAGACCGACCATTGTCTTTACGTCACTTCTCATGGCACCTGAATGACAATTTGCTCAAAGATTCTCTATGTATCGCGGAGGTTATGAAGACTATTCAAGACTTTGTATTTGATCACACATTGGACACTACTGGCCCCCTAACTCAGTGGGAGACCTTTAAATGTGTTCTTCGAGGGGTTCATATTAAACATGACTCTCACTTAAAAAAGGGTCGAACGGTGGAGATGCGTCGACTGTTTTCACTCAAAGCGCCTTTGGAATCCTCCCACAAACGCACGTTAGACCCAGTGCTCGCAGTGGACTTATTGAACGCTCAAAGAGACCTGCTCCAACTTTTAGATTCCTCCTCCCTTGTTGCCCGAGACAAAGCACGCAACACTCATTACACCCTATCTAATAAATGTGGCCAACATCTGGCACGTGTACTCCACCCTCGACCATCCAGTCGACCGATCCAGCATATCAAGGCGCCTGACAACACTTAACTCCACCATAATAAAGGAATCACTCAAACGCGTTATTAGTCTCAACTTTATAATTTATTTTTGACAAATCCCACTGCTCCTCTCGCTTCCTCCCTTCTGGATATGTCCCAATACATTGCGAAGACAGCGCTGCCTGTTCTGAATGTCCAGGACACGCTGGATTTAGAGGAGCCCTTCTTGATTACGGAAGTTCTTGGGGCACTTAAAGCCCTGAAAAATGTTAAGTGCCCAGACGGGTTTACCCCACGATTTTACAAAACATTTGCCGCCCAACTAGCCCCACCTTTGGCCCTGGCTTTCAATGTTATTGACGATCTGAACGTACCTTCATCAGCTTTTTTGTGACAATATTTCGGTTATCCCTGAGCTGGGTAAAGACCTTTATCTCAGCGGTAGCTATCGCCCAATTTATCTACTTAATCTGGACGTTAAGCTTTTTGCTAAACTTCTAGCAAACCACCTTTCAGCTTTTCTACCAACCTTGATCCACCACTATCAAGTTGGCTTTGTTCCCGGTCGTGAAGCTGGGGATAATACTTCTAAAACAATCCACCTTATCTCTTATATTAAGCAACATGGCTTAAAGGCTTGCCTCCTTTCATTTGACGCTGAGAAAGCTTTCGATCCCGTAGACTGGCGTTTTTTCCAACTTATCCTATTAACAGATTTAGGTTCGTAGTTCCTCGCTCAGATTATGTCCCTCTACTCATCCTTCGGGGTCTGTCCTGGTGAATGGTACGGTTTCTTCACCCTTCCCCATATCAAATTGAACTAGACAAGGTTGTCCCCTCTTGCTTCTTCTCTTTGTTTTAGTAATGGAACACCTTGCGAGAGCTATTCAAGCTAACAACTCAATATTGGGAATCCGCACTCCCTCTGCACACCATAAACTATCCCTATACGCAGACGACCTTCTGGTTTACGTTCAACAGCCACTTATCTCACTCCCTAGTCTTTTGCATGAATTCCGCAGATTGGGTCTCTTCAGTAACTTCAAGCTTAATATCTCTAAAACGGAGGCCTTGAATATTTCTTTACCTGACCATGTGTTAACGAATCTCCGCTCTAATTTCTCTTTTCAATGGCGACCAAAGGCTATTAAGTACCTGGGGGTCATGATCTCTGCTGATCTTAATGCTATATAGTCCCTTAATTACTTACCCCTGCTTTCACGCATCCGAACAGATCTGGCTTCATGGGGCGCCTCAGCAACACCATTAAGATGGATACCTTACCTAAGCTGCTATACGTTTTTCATACGTACCGATCACTTTGCCTAAGAGTTTTTCTCTCTTTCTTTCTCTACGCTCCCTTTCGATTCGATTCATTTGGCACCCAGGATTCTTGAGATTAAAATATAGGTTACTCACTTATCCGAAGCTCGGAGGCGGAGTGGGTTTACCAGATTTTGAGCTATATTATAGAGCCACATTACTAGCCCGGATGCTTGATTGGTTTCCCAGACCCTTCCGTAAAGCCTCTTGTATGATAGAGCAAGATTTATCTCAGGTCGATCTTCAGGCTCTCCCATGGGGTTACAGCCAAGACTATCATTGACTGTGGCTGCACTGCAGTTGTGGTATAAACGGGGCATCATTGCTCTCTTATCCTCTCCTTTATCAGCCCTATTTGATAACCCTGCTCTTTATCTAGGGTTGGGCTCTTCTATAATTGTTACCTTTATGCGTGCCTCATGGCCCGTAGCGCGAGACTTTATTTGCCCCCAATCGGGTCTCCCGCTTCTTCATGGTGGACCACTTTACATCTATCCTCATTCTGCAAACATTTATATTCTTCTTCCCACACCCCTCGCCTACTCTGAGTTTGAGCTGTTGTGCTCCCTCTCGGAACCGCCGAGACCTGTCCTAGATTCCCTCTGTTAAGTGTTACATAATGCTCTTCATCCTGAACTCCCTCCCTTCACCAAGGCTTGGGCTCAAGATCTAGGTAAAGATGTCTCGGTAGCGGTCCACGTTGTTCCATTTCACTCATAAATTGTCCATTTCTTGTTATTCCCAGGAAAAGAACTTTAAGCGCCTTTCTCGATGGTATATGGACCCCCTCTCCCTACACAAAATTTTTCCCTCTACACCCAATCTCTGCTGGCGCTGTACTAAAGCTGCTGGTACACCGCTCCATATTTGGTGGGATTGTGACCAAAATAGACACCTCAAGGGTGGGCATTGTTCTTTTCAAGATTTGCCTTCCACATCACCTATAGTCCTAGGTCCAAGAACTCCAAACCCGATGCACTATCATGCATGTTCAAGGATCCAAAGGATACCTGACACTATTTTGTCAGCAGGGAACTTTCTACTACAGATCAGCCTACTATCTCAGCTACAGCAGTCATCGGCAGGAACATTCAGCCCACCTGGGACCACATTGCAAGGCAAGGATGGACTTCTGTGGAGAGGTGAGCAAATTTTTGTGCCAGAAAAGATGCAGACCTTTGTTCTGGGATACTGTCAGGACCATCCCTTGGCGGGCCATAGGAGTTAGCACAACACATTCTAGTGGCCAGATATGGGGAAAGACTGTAAAGCCTATGTAAACACATGTGCTATCTGTACCCGAAATAAGAGTACCCGAAATGAAGCCTGGGGGTTGCTCAGACCTCTACCTGTACCTGATAGACCATGGAAGATGATCTCTATGGACTTCATAGTAGAACTTCCACCTTCAGAAGGTTGCATTGCCCTCTTTGAGGTAGTAGACAGATTATCGAAGATGGCCCATTTTTTTGCCCCTGAGAAATACACCACCTGCTTTTGAAACAGCTTGGGTCTTTATCAAAAAAAATTGTCAGGCTCCATGGAATTCCCGCAGAGATTGTCTCAGTCTGAGGGGTTCAGTTTACATTGAAATTCTGGAGGGCACTATGTGAGACCTTAAAAATCGAATTATCTTTTTTTCTCTACTCATCATAAGCAGACCAACGGGCAGACAGAATGGACTAATCAAACTCTGGAACAGTACATTCGGTGTTATACTTCATCTGTCCAAGATGATTGGGTATCGCTCCTGCTGCTGGCAGAGTTTGCATACAATAACAGTCATTCAGCCACCAAGCAGTCCTCGTTCTTTGCCAACTATGGGTTTCACCCTACCTTTCTACCTGATCTTGTTCCTGAATCTCCTGTTCCTGCTGCTCAAGACACCTTGAGTTTTTTTCAGTATTAATACATTGTTACATGAGACTGTCACAAAGGCCCAGGAGGACAACAAGAAGGCTTTCGATAAGAAGAGAAGGGGAGAACTGATCCTGCAGCCGGGAGACCAGGTCTGGCTTGCCACAACTAATCTGAAGATGGCATGTCCTTCGAGGAAGTTGGCACCTAAGTTTGTGGGACCAGTTCCAGTAAGCCGAAGAATTAATTATGTTTCATATGAATTAATTACCAGAATCCCTTAGAGTCCACTTGGTTTTCCATGTATCATTACTCAAACCTGCAGTGCCAAATTCCTTCCCTGATCGGAGGTCGTGGCCTCCTGAATCTGTAATTATTGATGGAGAGGAGGCATGTGAGGTCAAGGCTATCTTGGACTGTAGGAAAAGGAGGGGTCAGATACAGTCGCTGATTAAATGGAAAGGGTATGGGCCAGAAGAGAATTCCTGGGAACCTATAAATAACGTGCATGCTATGGACTAAATTCGCACATATTTTCTCAATCACCCACAAAAGAGGAGCCAGTTGGGCATCTGGAGGCTGCCCATAGGGAGGGGGCAATGTCAGGAAAGGCCTGCCCATAGTACAGGTGAAGATTCGCGGCGCACAAATACGCGTGTGTGCAGAACTATTACGAGCCGGGCAGATGTGAGGGTGCTTGGGCATGCGCACTCGTGCATTCAGGCGTGTGCCTGTCATTAATGCTGGCACCAAAAGGACTATTTAAACTAGCTGCAGTAATGTCTCATTGCCGTTTGGTCTTTAATCCTGCTTGTGTTCCCGATTGCTGTGCTTGACTCCTGATACTGACCCAAATTGTTCCTGACCTCTGCTTGTCTGCTACCTGCCCTGACCTCTGACTTGTCCTGGATTATCCTTCTGCCTCCTACTCATGTCTGATTGATCCTCCGCTGCTGACCTGGCCTGTGATCCGACTACGCTTCCTGCTGCAGTCTATGCCTGATCAGTCGGGCAAAATGCTACTGAACCTGGCTCGTCTGACCCTGCATCCTCAACCTTGCTCCTCAGTGATCCATCCATCCATCCAGCACGGCTGCACACGGGTCCTGCTCCCTGCCTTCAGCCTGCCCTGTGGCTCATCTGTCTACCGGCTATTGCTGGAATATCACCTACTGGCCTGATCACAGGCACTCATACCCTGCTGTTCCCCTGCGGCTGCTGTCCCACTATCAGCAGCCCTTGAGCCAGCATTGTATGGGAGGCCTCCCTCTTCATGTCAGGCTCATCCAGGTACGTGACAAGTGGTAAAAAGTTAAAAACGAAGTATAAAAAGTATTTTATAAAGCATTTTGAGGAAAAGGAACCTGGCAGCATATTATAACCTACATGGTCTGTACAACTAAAAGTAAATATTTAGCATTTACATAAACCTTTGTCTCTACAGAACTGTGCAAATCTATATCTCCTCATCTAAACTTCTGGGAGCCATACTGTCTAACGAAAATATCCAGTATGTCTCTACTACATAACTGATCCAATCTCTTTGTCATTTAGGTTTTCAGGCATTGACTTTCTCCCAAATAATATGAGCTCTTGTGAGCTACTGTTGTGATGGCAGGCAAAGTGTTTTGGGACAAGGATCTAGGTCACCATCATCCACTAATTGCCGATACTCCCCAAATCTGTTTCATATCATTCTGTTGCTGCTGTCCACATGGGTTAACCCACAAGGGAAGTTCAGCCGATAAACAACCAACTGGGTAAAACAGGTAATAAATTGTTTATTCAAATATTCCTTCCCATCAGAGCCATGGAACTTTTTTGTCTCCTTGGAATACATTTACACCACACTTTCATTTTGTTCCCTAATGTCTAGAAAGGTAGGCATGTCTCTCACTTTTCTCTTTGGTTCTTTTAGTTTGCTAGGGGCCAAAACATTCTTAATATTTCTAGCTTTCCTGAAAACTGCTTTTGGTTTTTCAGGCAAGACTTTTCCCAGTTATCCTGTAAGAGGATGGCAAATGTTTATCAATAATATAAATATTATATATTATATTATCTTTAGTACACGTTGGTACTAAAGATCAGTGATTTTTTTCATCCTTCCTGAGATGTTCCCAGACTTTTCTATAGAACTTCTATTTTTGTACTTTTCATAGACCCTTATTAACTATAAAGTCTTCATATTATTTCTCTAAAAAATATTTCTGTAGGATTGAACTCATTTCAACATAATCTTGATCTCTAGCACAGTTTTGTCTCAATCTCCAGAGCTGACTAAAGGGAATATTTTTTTCCCCCATTGCACGTGGTGACATCTTTTCCACTGCACATACCAGTTACTCGCTGTTTGTTTAAAATGAGCTTTGGATATGATCTTACCCTTTTTATTAGATAATACAAGATCCAGAAACACCACGGAATCTGGGTCTGTGACACAGGTGAAATGAATTTTGAAAGGACTTCAATTACAATACACTACAAAAGATGTTACCTAATCACATGGGCCATCCCAGATGACCATAATGTCATCTATACAGCCGTTATAGTACACTAAAGTCTCTTGTAAGGGTTACTAGCCCAATTGTAAAGTGACTCCCGGTGACCCATAAAAAGGCTGGAATAGTTGGGCGCTAAATGTGTGCCGACCCTCTGTAGATAGAACCTTCCAAGGAACTGGAAGTATTTGTTTTCCAGTGCAAATTATGTGCATTCAAATTAAACTGGGACTGTGATGAGCTGAGATTTTCATTTTTGACCAAAACATTATTTAAAGCCTCAAGAGCAGTCTCATAGTGGAATAAAGTATATAATGAACTTGCATCGAGAGACAACCACACAACTCGATTCTCAAAGGTAATTTTGCAGAGCCTCCAAAAAAATGTGAGGAGTCTTATGTAAACTAGTAATGCTGTCACCATAGGCTGGAAGAAAAAATCCACATACTGAAATATCCCAACTAAGATAAGCCCCTGTTTGGTAGTTATTTCCCAGTGGTTACTGGAGGAGACTGATAAACAAGTAAGGCAAGGTGCTAGCTCCTGTATTTATACCAGCAGACTTGCGAAAGAGGGGATACACCCCGAAACGTGTAATTATAGGAACTCGCTATGTGAGGTGTGGGAGCGACCCATGACTCACTATGGCAGAAGGACTTCGGTATAACTTTCCTCAAAGCAGCAAAAGGGGATTGACAGACACTGGGAGTATGCAAAGGCGTTTACCAGGCTGCTGTATCTGGCTAGGACTGTGGCCATACATCTGTGACAAGCTGTGAAATGTGCACACCCCACTGGGGCCGTGTGTGTGCATAAAGATTTTAACTATAATTTGTTAAATACATTTTTTATTGCACTAGTGGCATGCTACCCTTTTGTTTTCAACAGGCAATGTGCTACCTCCTCAACACCAGTTTTAACCCTCTAAATGCATGCGTGCAATGCATGTGGTTGAGGGCAGTTGTAGCGCAGCTCCATTCACCTGGGAGTATACTTCCAGCTGCACCCACAACATGTGTGTGTGTGCATAAAGATTTTAACTATAATTTGTTAAATACATTTTTTATTGCACTAGTGGCATGCTACCCTTTTGTTTTCAACAGGCAATGTGCTACCTCCTCAACACCAGTTTTAACCCTCTAAATGCATGCGTGCAATGCATGTGGTTGAGGGCAGTTGTAGCGCAGCTCCATTCACCTGGGAGTATACTTCCAGCTGCACCCACAACATGTGTAACACCCTGGCTGCTGCCTCTGCAGCTAAAGGGGGAGCAGTTAGGGGTGGTAAGCACCGCTCAACCCCTTGGTTTTACCGCCACTAAATCTCACTTGTGCTTGGTTCACATCTTTGCAGCTTCATGCAGGGCAGCTCATTTATTTCAGTGTGCTGCTCTACCCATAGAAATGCAGGGAAATTAGTCCCCAGCCTGTTTTGTAAAACTGCATTGCACTGAAAATGCACTGTATTTGACAATGCATGGGGGTATCATTAAGAATTATGGACACCCCTGCATGTCTCCTAAAGTGCTATATGTTTGCATGCCAGGAATATGTGCGATTTTGCTCACATTTCCCCAACACACAGTAATGTGAACCAAGTCCTAACTGGGGTGCATTGAGACTGCTACGGTACTTTTCAATGGTACCCTAGCTGGAAAAAAAGCTGAGAAACACTGTTCTAGGGGCATAAATTACACCTTATTTCCCGACTACCTATCACATTTCTAGATGCCCTGAAGCACCAGGACATTACAAACATAGAATAAACACCCCAAGGTATTTTTCAAGATGCATGGTGAGTCTTTTGAAAATGCAAAAAAGAAAAGTGAAAATTATTTTTATTTACACAAAGATAAGATATTTTTCACATGCAGAGTGGGCATACTAAGAAGTACAACCCAAAACACTCCTCTCGAGTATGGCGAAACCACGTTAGACCTTTTCAGTGTTTAGACTGATTAGGTAAAGCACATTGTATGTACAGTAATAGTCACCTCTATATGAGTGGTCAGGGAATATAGCTTAGTGCAGCTTCACCTATAGCAGTCTCCATTGCTGTAAGCCAAGCAAGCATAGCCTACTGGTACACAGCGGTCCCCAGGAATGAGTGGTCACCGGCCAGGAAATACAGAAGAACGGAAGAACAAAACAGTTCCAGTGGTTCCAGAAGTGCTGTTGTCTGCATAGGATGGCTTGGAATGGTGTCTCACAGGAATGCTGTCAGTTGGACGCATAGATGGCAAAAAACAGCAGGCAGAAACATGGTAAATAAAAGAGAAAAGACGGGGGCACAAGCCTAGTTGTAGTAAGTAAAAGCAAGGTTTATTAACTGATTAAAAGTCTACTCACAACAGCAGTGAATAGACATGCATAGAAAGAAGTGTCTGTGACAGATAGAAATATCCCAGAGTCAGCTGCTGATGGTCCGTCGCTCCTCAGTCTAGTATGTATGCACTGAACTGGGAGCTGTCAGCCAAGTGAGCTGCAACCAGTGTGGACTGCACGGAAGGCCAAGCTGGAGGAGAAGTCCAATGGGAGACCACAGACTAGTCAGGTGAAGCGTTTCCAAGCTTCCGCTTCTTCTTCAGACCTGATTGGCTGTCGCAAGTGTGAGTCTATTATAGGCCCGATCCAGGCTGGAGCCAAGGATCATTGTATATGCGGGATTAAGAGGAATGCCTACCTTAAAAAGGACCATGCATTCTATTCTAATGGGAGAGGACTATTCTATACAGCAATTTGTATAGAAACAGGACTACAAGTGGGTAAATTAAGGAAGGAAATAATAAAACAATAAGGAAAAAATATCCAAAGTAATAAAACATAACAGATGACAAAAGTACAAAAAAAATATAAAAATAAGTTAATGTAAAATAAATAACCAAGACTACAATTGGTACATTATGCAGCTGTGATCAGACACAATTGTTTTATGAGTTATATAAACAAGTGTATATATCTTATATCTGTGTAAAGGAGAGTAACGGTACTAGGAATGACAGAAGACCTTCCTATATTAATATGAAGAGAAAAAAAACAGTATATACAGTACAGAAGATGAGCAAGCAACACACACATTTTTTTTTTGAGTTCGCCCACTTTCTGCAGCTATAACAGCTTCATGTCAGAGGAAAAGACAAGGAAGCCCGGGCAAATGCACAATATGGCCATGCCAATTCGCACAAAGAAGTGCGCATGCGCATAGGCGGGTGGCACGTAAACATGCATTCCTGTGCACGAAAATGCACCAGCACATGCAGGGTGCACTAATTGCTGACACTCAGTGGCCTTTATAAGGACTGCAGCTCTGCTCAGTGATTGCTGGATTATCGTCAACCCCTCCCGTTCCTGTGTTTCCTGCGGATTACCTGTTACCGACCCGGCTTGATCCTGACCTAGTTCCTGTCTGCTGCTCTGTGTATGATCCCGGCTTGCTCCTGACCTTGTTCCTGTCTGCTGTTCCTTATTGATCCTGGCTCTGGCTACTCTACTCTGGTAGCCACGTGTTCTCTGGAGAAACTCCTCCTGCAACTGGAGCACCCAAGGGGTCCATCTCATCAGGCATTTCCAAGCAGCAACACCACTGGCAAACCATGCTTCTTTGGGCCCTGCACCTCCTGTTTCCACCTCCAGGGGCGCACTGCACTTAACCATAAGGGGAGCCCTCTCTCTATTGCAACCTCCGGTCAGGTACGTGACACTTCAACTCTTCTGGGAACGCTGTCCACAAGGTTTAGGAGTGTGTCTATGGGAATGTTTGACCATTCTTCCAGACACGCATTTGTGAGCTCAGGCACTGATATTGGACGAGAAGGCCTGGCTCACAGTTTCCGCTCTAATTCATCCCAAAGGTGTTCTATCAGCTGAGGTCAGGACTCTGTGCAAGCCAGTCAAGTTCCTCCAAACTCGCTCATCCATGTCTTTATGGACCTTGTTTCGTGCACTGGTACACAGTGATGTTGGAACAGGAAGGGGCCATCCCCAAACTGTTCCCACAAAGTTGGGAGCATGAAATTGTCCAAAAATGTCTTGGTATACTGACGACTTAAGAGTTCCCTTCACTGGAACTAAGGAGCCAAGCCCAATCCCTGAAAAACAACCCCACACCATACCCCCTCCACCAAACTTTACACTTGGAACAATGTAGTCAGGCAAGTACCGTTCTCTGGAACTGCCAAACCCAGACACATCCATCAGATTGCCAGACAGACGCGTGATTAGTCACTCCAGTGAACATGTCTCCACTGCTCTAGAATCCAGTGGTGATATGCTCTACACCACTGCATCCGACACTTTGTAATGTAAGACTTGGATGCAGCTGCTCAGCCATGGAAACCCATTCCATGAAGCGCTCTATGCACTGTTGTGCTAATCTGAAGGCCACATAAAGTTTGGAGGTCTTTAGCTATTGACTCTGCAGACAGTTGGCGACTTCTGCACACTGTGTGCTTCAGCATGCGCTGACCCCACGCTCTCATTTTACATGGCCTACCACTTCATGGCTGAATTGCTGTTGTTCCCAGTTGCTTCTACTTTGTTATAACACCACTTACAGTTGACCGTGGAATATTTAGTAGCAAGGAAATTTCACGGATGGAATTATTGCACAAGTGGCAACCTATCGTGGTACCACTTTCACAAATGTTTGTAGATGTAGCCTGCATGCCTGATTTTACACACCTGTGGCCATGGAGGTGAGTGGAACACCTGAATCCAATGATTTGGAGGGTTGTCCCAATACTTTCGGCAATATTTGGTTGTGTGTGTGTATATATATATATATATATATATATATATATATATATATATATATATATATATATATATATATACACACACACACACACACACATATACATATATATATACACACACACACACACCATAAAATATGTACAACCCTTTTGAAAAGCAAGATTTTAATCAATATCTCAATGAACACAAGAACAATTTACAAAATTTTGACAAAACTGAGTTCTATAGAACATTGGTTTGGCTCATTACATGAAAGAAAGGTTTATAATATAACTTAATATAACTTTGATTACAAAATCTTCAGTTTTACTCAAATTAGTCAATGCAAAAATTAATACAGCCCACAACAAAAGAAACTACATCTAGTATTTGTATGACCTCCATGATTTGTAAGGACAGCACCAAGTCTTCTAGGCATGGAACGAACAAGTTAGCAACATATTGCAACATTTATCTATTTCCATTCTTCAAGAACAACTTTTTTAGAGCCTGGATGCTGGATGGAGAATGATGCTCTACTTGTCTCTTCAGAATTTCCCCTAAGTGTTCGATAGGGTTTAGAAAATTGTTTTTTTAATTATTTAGTACAGGTACATATATAGCGGTTAATTTATGCAGCACATAAATAAATTGTACATTCACATTAGGAGACATATTTGGCCACTGATTCACTTTCACCCTGTTCAGAAATGCAGCAGTGGCCTTAGATGTGCGTTTTGGATCACTGTCATGTTGGAAAACTGCACGACGACCAAGGGCACAGGGTGATGGTACGAAATGCAGCTCCTGACACCAGCAGCACTCTTGCAGCCCCACAGAAGAACACTGCCACCACCATGTTTCACTGTAAGCACCATGCATTTTTCTTTGTACTCCTCAGCTTTGCGACACCATACAGTTTTGAAGCCATCAGTTCCTAGAACATTTATCTTGGTCTCCTCACTCCAGAGTACAGAGACCCAGTAGTCTTCTTTTTCAGCATGGGCCCTGGCAAATTCTAGGTGGGCATTTTTGTGCATTGGCTTTAGGAGAGGCTTCCTTTGTGGACGACACCCATGCATGCCATTCCTCTGCAGTGTATGCCATATTATGTCACAAGAAACAATCACCCCAGATTTACTTTCTACTTCTTTAGCTAACTGCAGTGAACTTGCATGGCGATTTTCTTCAACCCTTCTCATCAGAAGAAGCTCCTGTCGAGATGTTAACTTCCATGGATGGGTGGGACGTCTGTGTGAGATGGTTGCATTACCATTCTTATTGAATTGTATCACTTTTGCAAGAGTATTCTGACTGCTATGTAAAGCTTTGCTAATCTTCTTGTAGCCTTCATCTTTCTTGTGTAAATAAACTATTTTCTTTCTCAGGCCTTGTGACATTTCTCTTCCATGTGGTGCCATTGCCAAAAGCATGAAATGGGAAGGGGTTTTCTTTGTTAAATAATGCCGTTTTATAATTGACTGTCTGCTGAACACCTGTTTTTTTTTTGTTAATTGTAAATTTTTATTAAGGGCCAAAGCCCAAGTTTTAAGACAGTACACAATTTCAAAAGAAACACAACATACAGTTGTGTTCAAAATAATAGCAGTCAGACATCACTAACCTGATCAATCACTGTTTTTGGTAGAAAAGATATCTCTACAAGGGAAATAATTTACTAGTAGGTGTAGTACAGTAATAGAAATCCAACAGACCCAACAGTCATGACATGCATGCTGCTGATTCTGTGTAATTGAATCACTAATTGAAAGGGGCATGTTCAAAATAATAGCAGTGTAGAGTTCTATTAGTGAGGTCATTCATTCTTTGAAAAACAGGTGGCAATCATGACCCTTTTTTAAGGAAGGAAGGCAGCAAATTTTGTACATGCTGTTTACAGTGCATTTCTCTCTGAAATTCTGAGGAAAATGGGTCGTTCCCGACATTGTTCAGAAGAACAGCGTACCTTAATTAAAAAGTTGATTGGAGAGGGGAAAACATATAAAGAAGTGCAGAAAATGATAGGCCACACAGCTAAAATGATTGCAAATGCTTTAAAATGGCAACCAAAACCTGAAAGACGTGGAAGAAAGCGAAAAACTACCATTCAAATGGATAGAAGAATAGCCAAAATGGCAAGGACTCAGCCAGCAATCAGCTCCAGGAAGATCAAAAGTGGTCTAAAGTTACCTGTGAGTACTGTTACAATTAGAAGACGCCTATGTAAAGCCAAGCTATCTGCAAGAAGCCCTCGCAAAGTCCCACTGTTAAAAAAAAAAAAGACGTGCTGAAGAGGTTACAATTTGCCAAAGAGCACATTGACTGGCCTAAAGAGAAATGGAGCAACATTTTGTGGACTGATGAAAGTAAGATTGTTCTTTTTCGGTCTAGTGGCCAGAGACAGTTTTTCAGACGACCCCCAAACACTAAATTCAAGCCACAGTACACTGTGAAGACAGTGAAGCATGGTTGCGCAAGCATCATGATATGGGGATATGGGGATGTTTCTCATACTATGGTGTTGAGCCTATTTATCGCATACCAGGGATCATCGATCAGTTTGAATACATCAGAATATTTGAAGGAGGTCATGCTGCCTTATGCTGAAGAGGAAATGCCCTTGAAATGGGTGTTCCAACAAGACAACGACCCCAAACACACAGTAAACGTGCAACATCTTGGTTCCAGACCAACAAGATTAACGTTATGGAGTGGCCAGCCCAATCCCCGGATCTTAATCCAATAGAAAACCTGTGGGGTGACATCAAAAATGCAGTTTCTGAGGCAAAACCAAGAAATAGAACAGAACTGTGGAATGTAGTCCAATCATCCTGGGCTGGAATACCTGTTCACAGGTGCCAGAAGTTGGTTGACTCCATGCAACACAGATGTACAGCAGTTCTCAGAAAGAGTGTTTATACAACTAAATATTAATTAAGAGATTCAAAGGAAAGTAAAATCTTCAAACATTTTTCAGTTTATATAGTGAATGTTTGAGTTTGTAAAGAAGAATACAAACACTGCTATTGTTTTGAACAGTCTAATATTCACTTTTCTTCAATTTTTTTAGAGGAACAACACAAATGTGATATGTTTCTTCATGTTTTGATTTGGAATAGAATGTGTAGTGTTCCCAATGGATTTGTGTGTATGGAAATAAAAGCTATTAGAAGGATTTTGAGCTTTATTCACTTTTTTCAACACACTGCTATTATTTTGAACACAACTGTATGTGTCCATGTGTGTGAATAGACAGATGTGTGTATGTATATACACACATCCATCTATTCACACACATACAGACAGACACTCACAAGCAAGGCACGAAGACAAATATGTATGGTTATTCACATACTGACAAGGTTTAACAGGTGCATTCTCTAAGAGACCAAAGATCACGACACTTCCTTTTCCTTGCTCAAACTCCGCTGCATTGAACAGACAAGAAGCACATGACGGGACAGCCATGACTCTAAGCTTAACACATCTTTATAACTACTGTTCTTATATTTTTGTTTTACCTACACTGAACTGTTATTCATTATAGGTTTTACATTGTATTTTTAAGCCATTGTGTGATAAAATAAAATCACACTTTATTTCTACTTTGCCAGCTATTTAATAATCTGAAATTGGCAAAAGACGCTAGAAATTATAATATGTGTCACAGAATATTCTACAGCAGTCACACAACACTGTACAGAAATTAAATTTATATAATTTTTCGCACAAATAGAGCTTTCTTTTAGTGGTATATGATCCTCACTGGGTTTTTAATTCTTTGCACTATAAATGAAAAAATACCAAAAAATGTTAAAAAAAAGAAAAAAAAAAAAAAAGTATTTTTTGCTATAAAACATATCCAATGCAAATTTTAAAAAAAAAATTTAATTACTTCATGAAATTTAGGCCAAAATGTATTTTACTACATGTCTTTGGTACAAAAAATCCCAATAAGTGTATATTAATTGGTTTGCGTGAAAGCTACATCTAAAAATGGCAGTATATATACTGGAATTTGTATTTATTTATTTTTTAAAAATAGTAATGGTGGCGATCAGCGACTTATAGCAGGACTGCGATAGTACAGCGGGCATTCTGACACTGGGTGGGAACTGACTAACCGCCACGGACATCTCCAGTGACACAAATACAGTGATCAGTGCTAATAAAAAGCATCACCATATGATCATTGTAACAAATACATAACATGCTGATGAATTTGACCATCATACAGATCTGTAAAATATCAAATCCAATACAATAAAGATGGGTTAGGATAGACCTTATAATTACAAGAAAATACATACAAAATAAGTAATTGTAAAAATCAAAAAGCAAAAAAAAAAAAAAAAGTACATCAAGACTGTATATTGTATATATTTAAATATATATAATTTGTTAACAAAACTAATATGAATTCAGTCAAATGACCCATTCAATACATTTTGGTATAGTTTTTCTACTGCTCAAAAAAATTAAAGGAACACTTTTTATTCATAGTATAGCATCAAGTTAATTACACCCCTGGGATACTGATCTGGTGAGTTAAGTAGCAGAAGGGGTTGTTAATCAGTTTCAGCTGACTTATAATCCCTCATGCACATTGGAAGCTTTGAGAATGCTGGTAACGTTTGCTGTGTAAATTCATGTTAAAAGCTTGAGTTTTTCAGCTTATTTTAGCGTTTTTGCATTAGCGTTTTTCTGCATTTAGCGCAGTTTCTCCGCTTTTTTTAGCATTTTGCCGCATTTTTCAGCATTAGAGCATTTTACAGCTAAAAAAACGTTGATTACAATCTATGTGTGCATAGACACTTGGATAACATGCTGGGGGGTTTACTAACTGCAGAAAAAAACCATCAAAAGCCAAAAACAGCAGCTGTAAAAACTTCTAGTGTGCATGAGTCAAGTGACAGTGCTTATCTCCCGGCAATGTCTGTGGCTCCACAGAACCGTCGCTGCCCTTTCTTTTCCTCCATCTCCCTCCAGTGCTCTCACTCAGTAGACATTGGAGAGGAGATAATTTGGTGAGGGAGATAAGTAAAAAAGAATCAAAATGGATTTATGAAATGAGATGTTTAGCCCCCCATGGTTTAAACAAGGAATTTGACCTAACTTGCTTTATTAGTCATTTTTAAATAGTTTTTTAGTGTTAACAGTTTTTAAAAAAAAATAATTTTTATTAGTTGTATTTATTATACATATATATTTATTTGACTCCAAGTATATATAAATGGATTAAAAGAATGTAATTATGAGTACTTGTAATCATGAGATACAGGTAGTATAAATTAAGATGAGTGTAATTACAGTAGAAGAGTAAACAATTTTAATCATGGTTAAAAGAATAAAAAATCATGGTAAAAATGTAAATGGAGGAGTAGGTTCAATAAGTGATTTATTAATATGATATCTGTAATGAGGAGAATAATAAATAAAGATAGAATAAAGTATTGGATAAAGAGTGGGTAATATATTAGTCTTGTATATAATTGTGTGTTACACATATGGATTTGGTTTATTTTTATTTTCACGTAATTTTTAATTATTTTTATATATATATATATATATATATATTATTTTATGGGTATATATATATATATTTTTTTTTTAAAGTATATTTTTTAATTTTTAATAAATAAATTAGTATAGATATATTCTAATACAATTGGGTATGTAATATATATACACACATATATATATATATATATATATATATATACACATATACATAAAACATTTTTTTCATTAATTGTAAAGTTGTAAATGTGCTTGGATCCTGTAGGCTTGCAAACAGTGACAATGCAGTCAGAAAAGGCATAGGAAACGAAGTTGAGAATATGTAATGGAACTGACGATATGTGTATACATATCAGAAGTTGATCAGCATATATAGACCCCAGGAAAATGGCCGCACGCATGCGGTCTACAAGAAAATGGCGCCGACTGCCTATATAAATAGAGCAGAGCGTAGTGACGTCCAATTGTTTTCCCCCTGATGAAGCCACGTGACCCTGTGGGGTAACGCGTAGGGGAGGGGCTCCGACGTCACGACGCCACGGTGGACGAGCGGCATTTACAAGCACAGGATCTGGGCACAGCTCTGTTGGATACTGCATAATGTGAGTGGCGATTTATTCTCAATAAAAGGTGATTTAACCTCACAAAGGATAAGGCACTATTGTGGCTCTTTCTTACATGGTTTCCCAATATACTGGGAGGAGGAAATACTACTCAAACCATCCCTAATTATCCATTGAGGCTCAGTGTGGAAGGAGGAATAAGGGAGACCTCTGGTGGCAGGAAAATGGCAATATAAATCCACAGCATGGATGGAAATACATATATAGTATGAAGATTACCACCCAGTCCTGATAGGACAAAAGTGTTGTTAGCCACTTTGTTTGGCTAATTAAGGAGGTGAGCGCACACCTATCTATAGAGCACGGGGAGTGTGGCACAACACTGTATTTGTCACTGAAAAGAATTAAAGCACAAAGAGGACTATTTATGAATTTACTTTTGAGTATTTAAGTAGTAATATTTTGAAAAGCACTAAATGTTGCACTGATTTGAAGCACATAAGTTTTTCACATCACTATTTATATGATCACTTGTATATGATTTTAAGTTTATATTATGGAGCGCGGCACCTGTATATGTATTTGAAGATATATACATTTTTTATATATTTTATGTTTTACACAGATAATGAGTATTGTGTAAAGTGTTGATGCACCATAATTTGATGGAATAGTTTGTTAATTAATTTATTGCACAAGGGGAGTATCACATTTTGGCTCACGAGTACTATTAATTTCATATGTACGTCTGATACATGCGAATGAAGCTAACCTACACCTATAACTCAAATGTGCAGCTTCTTCTCATATTACACCGAGCATCAAAACCCTCCACTATCATATGTACTACCTACATCTAAATACCACTAGTGATACGTAATAAATTACACATTTTAACACAATCTCAGTAAAATATATACATGTGGTATATACGAGAAGAGTCATCCCTCGCCTTTAACTCAAATACTTCCTCTCATATTTACCACACTGAGATCCAGAACCTTCTATAAAGAGGTCAAACTCCATAAAATAATTTTCCACTATCATATAATATACTTACGTCTAAATATCACTAATGAAGCATGATAAGTCAAACTCCTTATTTAAACCCCCTGGCGCTAGGCTTCCTAACTCATAGATCCAGAATGATTCTTTTTTACTTATTTCACGCACTAAATTGTCTCCCCTCCAATGTGGATTATGTTTTGTAATACCCCAAAATTCTATTTTTTCTATGTCTTGATTATGATATAATTTAAAATGTACTGGTAAATGGTGATATTTATAACCTATACTGATATTGTGTATATGTTCTTTTACACGTTCTTTAAGACTCCTCTTTGTACGTCCTATATATATATATATATATATATATATATATATATATATATAAACGATTGCATGGACATTTTAGGGCGTACACTACGCCCCTAGTATCACATGAAATAAATTGATCGATCTTATATTGTTTCCCATTCTTTGGATTGATAAATAACTGTCTCAATCTTGGATTCCCATGCGTTCTTCTGCAACTATAACAGCGACCACATCTGTAAAACCCTGTCCCATTGAAAAAACTCAAAGTACTAGTAAATATACGGGGAGGTTCTAACACATTTTTTACTACTCGATCTCGAATATTTGGTGCCCTTTTATAAATGAATCTAGGTTTATCTTTAACAATAGTCTTAAGGGTCTTATCTAATTTAAGTATATTCCAATGTCTAGTTATAATTTTCTGTATATCCCTGTGTTGTCTGTTATAAGGTAATATTATCGATATTTCCTGTTCTTCTACTTTATGTTGTATCTTTTTTTCTAATAATGTTTTTCTGTCAGTTCTACTCTCCTACTTTCTTCCAGTATTGTTTCTCTCTTGTAACCTTTATCCACAAACCTCTGGACCAATATTCCACTTTGCTCTTTATAATAATCAACACTACTGCAATTCCGTCTCAATCTAAGAAACTGTCCCCTTGGGATATTTTTAATCCATGGTCTGTGGTGGCAACTATTAACAGGGATATATGAATTCCAATCAGTTTTCTTAAAATGATTTTTTGTTATTATACCCACACCTATATTTATTAATTTGAGATCTAAAAAATGAATCCTTTATCATTGATATTCCAACTTAATGTAATGTTTTTAGTGTTCTGATTCAGATTATAATAATTAATCAATGATGATTCATCTCCTCTCCATAATAATATAATATCATCAATAAATCTGCCATATTTGATATTGTGACTCATATTATTAAATATTACTTCCTCCATGGCTGCCCCCTGTAGATATACAAAAAAATGGCAGAGACGAGCTATATAAGCCGGCAATGGGAGAGTGACTGACCTATCACAACCCCCTGATGAAGCCACGTGACCAGTGGCATAACGCGTAGGGGTGGGGCTGCGACGTCACTCGGAGGTAGCCGGATTGTTTGACAGACGGCGGGTGCATGACTCAACAGTCAGCGGAGGATTCGTTATACACGAGATTGCTTGATATTGATCGTATAAAATGTGAGTGTACTACTTGGTAGGAATAAAGGAGTCTTTTAAAAAGGATAAAACACTATGTTTGGAATTTTTTTCTACATGTGGAGAGACGCATAAAGAGGATAATATAAGAGGCTTTTAACAGCATAAGGAGGGATTAATCCCAGAGGGGATAATCAGTGTTAAAGGATATCCCTATTTTACGAGAAAGGAGCCCCTTATTCCAATCTAAAAGGAAAAAGTCTTAATTAAGCAGGTTCCAAAGGAGGTGAACCGAAAGCGCATATAGCCTAATTATAGGCATTTAAGGAGGTGAGCTTACATCTGCACTAATTGGAGGATTCACAAAAAGTCACGGATTGAAGGGTAATAAGCACAGAGTCACTATTTTCATGATTAATGGGACATTTTTTATATATCACTAATTATGAGTGATTATTCACAATTATTTTTTGAGATTTAATTTTTTATTATTAATGATGTGTAATTGGTTTAATAATAATTAGTTTTAATAATCACTGGTATGTATTTTTTTTTTTATAAATATTTATTAATTTTCAATTCATATACAAAACATTTCAACATTTCTATTACAATAATTATCTCAAACGTATTTTCTCCTTACATAATTTATCCCTATATATAAAACTTCCTTTTCTTTCCATCCCCCCTCCCATACTCCCCCTACCCCCCTATCCCCTCCTCTCCCTCCCACACTCAACATTCTCTTTACTCTCGTTAACTCCATATTATTCTGTTGTTCCTAAACCCAATTCTAAACCAACTTCCAGGAATATTATCTCTTCATATATTTCACCTTTTTTCTATATTCTTCCCAGCCTTTCCATTTTTTTTTATACATCTCCAACTTGTCCTCATGCGTATAGTACTATCTTTCTGTCCCAGAAATCTGATTTACTCTACCCATCCATTCCTCCTCAGTTGGCACCTCTCTTTTCTTCCAGAACCTGGGTATCAGACTTTATGCTGCGGTCAGGTAATACCATAACCCGGAACTCTATGTTTTCACTGAGAGTTCTGAGATATGTAGGAGGCATAATTCTGGATCTAATCCTATATTGATTATAGTAATTTTCCCTATCAAATAAACTATCCTCCGCCAGAACACCTGTATTTCTGGACACTCCCACCACATATGGTACCACGTGCCCACCTCTCCACAACCTCTCCAACACATCTGTGAAATTTCCATATTCATCTTGTGCTCCACATTGGGGGTAATGTGCCATCTATTCAAACACTTAAAGTTTATTTCTA
Source organism: Staurois parvus (assembly GCF_062004578.1). Lineage (NCBI taxonomy): Eukaryota > Metazoa > Chordata > Amphibia > Anura > Ranidae > Staurois > Staurois parvus. The sequence continues at coordinate 565,672 of NW_028318691.1, forward strand.
CTACCCTCATGCTAATATTTTCGTGATTTAAAGTGAACATTTTCCTCTGCTCCTCCTCCTCTATTTTTCTTCCCATATCTCTTTCCCATTTGTCTATGTGCATTAATTTTGTATCTGCGTCAAGTTCCGTTAATATCTTGTGTATTTTTGCCATGCCATGTCTACCATTTCCCCGTGACTCGAATATTCTCTCAAATGGATTCCAATCTTTTCTAGTTCTTATAGGCTTTGGAAGGCTTTCAAAAAAGTACTTCAGTTGGTAATATCTTAGTCTATCCATCTTATTAAAGACTTCACCTTTTCTTTCCTCCATATCTTTGTATGACCCAATTTCCTCTCCTACCATTATATCTCTCAGTTGCGCCTCCTGTTTTATAATCCATTTCCCTGCTATACTATCCTTACCCGGGATGAAATATTTTGTGTTCCTAAGTGGTATTAATTGTGAGTTAAAAACCCACCCCTTTTGTCTGTGTAATAAATCCCATTCTTTTAAAACATTAAGAGTGTACGTGCTTGTGCTCTCCTCTAATTCCCTATATTGTGCAGGTACCCAAATAATTTTACTTACACTTATTCCACGCAGTGCTCTCTCTATTTTAACCCAACTTTTCTCCGGATTATGAATCCAGTCGAAGATTCTCGCAATTATCCCCGCTTTGTAATTTCTCCTAAAGTCTGGTACCCCCAATCCTCCTCTTTCTTTACTTCTAGTCAACGTTTCATAACCTATTCTAGGTTTTTTATTCCTCCATATACATTTTATTATCATTTTCCTAAGTTCTTTAAAATATGCCTCTGGGAGTTTGATTGGGATCATTTGAAATTTATATAATACTTTGGGGACGATTACCATCTTTATCAGGTTTATACGGCCTATCCACGATGGATTTCCATTTCCCACTGTCCTCAGCTCCTCAATCTCATTTAATAATGTTATATAATTAGCTTTATATAGGTTCTTAATTGAGGCTGATAGTTTTATTCCTAGATATTTTAATTCTTTGTCACTCCAGAGGAAGGGGAATTCATCTTGTAATTTTTCTTTTTCGCTGTTTTTGAGGTTTATGTTTAAGATTTCGGTCTTTGTCGGGTTAATTTTCAGGTTCGACAGGTCTCCGTACTCCCTCAATGCTTTCATTAAATTTGGAAGTGATGTTCTGGGGTTTCCAACATAAAACATCAAATCGTCCGCATATGCCACTTACCTTATGTTCTCTATCTCCTATCTTTATTCCTTTTATATCTATGTTCTTCCTAATCGTGGACAGTAAGGGCTCCAGTGATAACACATATAACAATGGAGACAGTGGACATCCCTGTCTTGTGCCATTTGACATCTTAAAATACTCCGATCTTCCTCCATTTACCATTATAGTAGCAGTAGGCCCTCTATATAACTCTCCAATCCATCCTCTCATTCTATCTCCCATTCCTAACGCTTCCAGAGTGTCCATCATAAAACCCCAACTTACTCTGTCGAATGCCTTCTCAGCATCTATCGACATCAGTATCATTGGAGTTTTCTCTTTTTTACTCTCCTGTATAAGCAACAATGATCTCAAAGCATTATCTCTACCCTCTCTTCCTGAGACAAACCCCACGTGGTCTCTATGTATCCACTCCGGCATCAGCTCTTTCAGTCTATTTGCCAAAACCTTTGCATATATTTTAGTGTCTACATTCAACAGCGCTATTGGTCGATAACACTGTTCAACAGGTAAAAAGTTTTGGGCATAAAATTAGCTAATCTTACATAATTTTGGGGTGCTGAAAACGAAAATGACCCTAAAAAATGTTGATTGGCTCTAGTTTCCATGATATATTCACCCATCTAATGACGTAAGCCATTCAAAATTATGATGCAACTTCAGCTGCATATTGCGCAATTGATACTGGTGACCAATAGAAAATTGCATGTATACTGAGATGATTCAATATTAGCCTTTAATTGCATCACTTCACTGCATAAAAGCTGCAGTATCTGTAGCTGATTGTAGTTCGACAGCGTCTTTACATTTCGTTTTATGCTTATATAGGCTACTCAGTAATGCCTCGAACTTGTGTGAATAAAGCAGATAATTTCTGCTATATCTGTGGTGAAATAACTTTTATCTCACAAAAAAGGAGGATAACAGGAATGATTAAGAAAGCCTACAACTTGTATTTTGGCTGCAAGATAGGAGACCAGGACAAGAGCTGGGCACCACATATATGCTGCAATTCTTGTGGGATGGCACTGGAGCAATGGTTGAATGGAAAAAAGGCATCTATGCCTTTCACTGTGCCAATGATTTGGAGAGAGCCAACAGATCATGTTAGTAATTGTTACTTTTGTATGGTGCCTCCAATTGTAAAAGGGCTAAATAAGAAGAAAAAGTTATCTGTGCACTATCCAAATATTCCATCGGCAATACGTCCAGTTCCTCATGGAGAGGGGCTACCAATTCCTAAAGCACCAGAATCCTTTGTGGTTGAGTCAAGTGAGGAAGAACCTGAAGCGTGTAGTTACGTGCAGTTGTAAGAGATAGCCCTTTCCTCGAATACAAGAGAAAAGCCAAGAGAAGCAAAACCGACACAAACTGAAGACAAAACTAGTGAGAATCCTAAGTATGAAAATGATTCAACTTAGCTTATGGCTATAATTTTTCTTGGTAATCCTATGCAATATATTATGCCATTTAGGCTTTGTTATGTAGTCAATATCACTTGCTTTATATTTGTGGAAAGACATCTATCTATATAATTATTGTGCATTATGTAGTCATTACGCCTATAGTAGAAAACTTTCCGTTTACAGGAAAACTAGAGCCAATTGACAAATTTAATTGTTATATTTGAACTCAGAATGTGAAATTCATTAAGAAATGGATCCTTTTGTTTCCAAAAGTGGCAAAAAATAAAAATTTGTTGAACAGTGTAACTTGCACATTGCGAGGGGTCTTTATCTTCCTTCTGTATCAATACTATATTAGCCTGTAAAGATTCTCCCCTTATCTCCATCCCATTCCCCAAGGCGTTCATGTAAATCTTCATTTTGGGTATCAAAAGCTCTTTATATTTTTTATAGTATTTAGCCGTATATCCATCCAGACCCGGACTTTTCTCTCCCGCCATGCTTTTTAACACAATATTTATTTCCTCTGAAGTTATTTCTGTCTCTAAGGAGTTCAGTTGTGTTTCTCTTAATTTCGGTAGGCCTGCATCCTCTAGATATGTCTTTCTTTTCTCCCTGTTTACTATTTCCGTTTTCTTAAACGTATCCTGAGGTATGATATTATACAGCTCATTATAATACTCTTTAAATATTCTAGCAATATCCTTGGTTGAGTGTACAAATTCCCCCTTAGGATTTCTTATTTTCTCAATATATTTTCTATTTTTCTTCTTTCTTAAAGTTCTCATTAAATACTTTCCCGGCCTATCTCCCCATCTATACCTTTCACTTGTTATTTTGTTAAAGACTCTTCTTTTTTCCTGCTCCATTACATTCTCTAATTCTTCTTTATTATCAGCTGCATTATCTCCTTAGATCTTTCCCTTTTATGCACCTGTTCGTGATCATATATTTCATTTAATAATCTATTTATCTTTTCTCTCCTTGCTTTTTTCTTTTTTGCCCCCTTTGCAATGAGTAGACCTCTGATGTAAGCTTTATGTGCTTCCTACACCGTTGCAACCGACACATCCTCTGTTTCATTCTCTTCAAAAAACCATTCAATTTCCCTCTCAATTCTTTGACCAATCTCTTCATCCATGAGAAGTGCCTCATTCAACCGCCACACATATCCTTCTCTCTCCTCTCTACCCCATCTTAACTTCATTGCAACTGGGGCCTGATCTGACAGGGTGCTTCCTTCAATTTTTACTTCTACCACCAACTCTATCATTCGATGTTCTACTAATATATAATCTAGTCTAGAATAAGTCTCATGTACATGCGAAAAGAAAGTATAATCTCTCTCCTTCATATTCCTAATTCTCCAGATGTCCACTAATTGACACTCATGCAACAGTTTCTTTAACATTCTCAAGGGCTTGCTTTCCTCCTTCCTCACACAGGAAGTAGTGTCCATCCGCGGGTCCATACAGATGTTAAAGTCTCCCGCTACTATCATACATCCCCTTTTAAAATCCATCAATCTCTTCAACACTTCTCTCATAAACCTCTCCGGCCTCTTATTTGGACTGTATATGTTTGCTATTGTACACAATTCCCTGTAATTTACCTCTCAAAAATAAAAACCTTCCCTTCAAATGCGTTAATCTCTCCTCCACCTCAAACCTTACGTTCTTTGCAAAACCTATAGCAACTCCTTTTGCTCTTTTAGTTGGTGAATCAGCATAAAACCATGTTGGAAAATATCTAGTCCTCAATCTAACCTTCGAATCTATCCCTAAGTGTGTTTCCTGCAAAAATACCACTGAGGATTTTCTATGTTTAAGTTCTTTGAATAACCTAAATCTCTTTCCTGGACTGCTTAACCCTTTTACATTGTAGGTTATATATTGGATTTCTTCCATCTTACTCTTTTCCTGCTAACTTTTTCTTCCTCCTTCCCTTCCTCTTTCTTATTCCTATTGAGCGTTTTTATCCCACTACATTTTTCTCTCCCCTTATCCCTCCCCGCCTCTCTCAGTACTCCCCCACTCTCCCCACCTCTCCCCCCCCTCCTCCCCCCTCTTTTTAGGCCTTCGTTTTGCCTAGACATCATTTGTGGAGATAACATCCACCTTTGACTTAATCCTTAGGGCTACGCTCCTCCCATGGACAGCCTCCCCTCCCTCCGAATCCCCCCATTGACCCTCTTTCTACTATATGCTTCTAAAAAAAGAAGAAAAAAGAAGTTTAAGCTGGAGTCACGAGGGAGGAAAAGGCGCTAGATTGGGAGCAAGGAGGGACAGAAGAAAAATAAAAAACAAAAAAAAAAACAAAAAAAAAAAAACTTCTCTCACCTCCCCTCTCCCTCCCCGCCCCACCTCTCCACTCCTCCCCTCTTTTTAATCTATTTCCCCCAGATTCTTCTTCCCAACCATTAATTTCAATTCTCTGCATTTCAAATCTATCGCAAAAGTTTCTCAAGTCCTCTGGGAACTGCAAATGGGCTGTTATTCCGTTTTTCCATCCTATTAAACACTCCGGTACCCCCCATCTATACTGCACCTTCTGTTTTTTCATCAGCTCCAGCAAAGGCCTCAGAGCTCTCCTCCTTTGGAGAGTCTCTGATGACAAGTCCGCATATATTTGGATATCCATTTCTCCATATTTTATTACTGGTTTTCCCTTAGTTTTCCTCCTGATTCTTTCCCTTTGCTGCAGATCATAAAATTTAACAAGTATGTCTCTCGGCCTTTCCTTCTCATAGTTCCCCGGAGTTTCCCATTTCTAGAGATTCCTTCTATATTAATCCTTTCCATATCAGAGTTTCCCATTATAAAGTTCAGTATTTTGCAGACCTCCTCTTCCAAGATTTCTCCTTTTAAACTTTCCGGTATCCCTCTTATCCTTATATTTCTCCTTCTTTCTCTATTCTCTTGGATTTCCGCCTTGTACTGCAATTTTTCCTGAGCTTTTTCCATATTAATTATCTTCTTCTCTAATTCGGAAATAATCTGGGTCTGATTTTTAACTTTCTGTTCCGTTTCTTCCACTCTTAACAACTGCCCCAGGTCATTCCGAATATTCACCATTTCTTGCTTTATTGTTCTCTCCAAATCTTTAAACATTTCTGTCATCTTTTTTATTTGGGATTTGTAGCTCTTTTTCTGTCTCTGATATTTGTTGACTACTGATATCCAAGTCCTTTGATTGTTTAGGGCTATTTTGCATACTTAGATCTAATTCTCCTTTGTCATTTCTGCTCTGGGGCCTTTCTGGGGTCACGTTTCCCTGGGATGTGTACTTAATTGTACAGGTTGGGTCCCTTTTGGCCCGGTTCCTTTTGCACTTTTATTTTTCATTTCTTCTATATCTTTTATTTTTCTCTAGTGACTTGTGTTAAGAAGAAGCCGTTTGTATGATTTGCAAGTCCCAGCCCTGTCCATTTTTCTTTAAACTTTTTCCTACACACGTTCTTCTCTTTATTTATATGCTCTTCTCTTCTCTGGGGGTCCCCCCTTTTCTCTCACTTTCTGTTTCCCCACCAACTCAATACATATTTTATGTATGAAGCCACAGCCAGACTCACTCACCCTCCTTGCACTTTTCTTCTCGTGAGACGGCTCCAGGCTCCCTCCTCCAGTTTCTTTCAACAGATCAGCTCCTCTCCACCTCCTCTCAGGGGGACCCTCCAGGACTTTCCTCCACTCTCTCCTGCCTTGGACCAGGCTGTTCTTCCCTGCCAGCGCCACGACAGGGGTCCGGGATAGCTGGCCGTCCAGCAAGTCAGTATTTCACCTGCTCCCTCTCAGCCGCCGGCCGGCTGGCTTCCTCGCCTCCCAGGGGTGCACTGCGGCTGGTCACATGTCCTGGCCGCGCCTCCTCGTCTCCCGGCAACCAGGCTCACTGTTCCAGCCTCTCCCCGCTGCTCTCCAGCTCCCAGGCTCTCCCTCCCGCGGGCCGTCGCTCATCCGAGGGAGCCCCCCAGGCCGAGGTAAGGCTCAGCCTTCTGAAGCTCCATGTATCTAGGGGGATTTAGGGCCGGGGGGGGGGGTCGGTTGGAGGAGCCTCGTGCAAGAGCTCCTACCACGAGCTCCCCACCGCCGCCATTGTCAGGCTCCGCCCCCCATCACTGGTATGTATTAATATTATGAATTATTGAGTTTTTATAATCAAAATAATCTCTTGGATAGTAAATTATTATTATATATGAAAATTTTATTTTTGGTTAATAGCACGATAATATACGTTTAATTTTATTAATTTTTTGAAATTAGATCACTTCTTTGTACATATATGATTATTAATTTCAAGGGGATAAATAGGGGGTTATTAGTATTAAAGAGATATTATAAATTAAAAAGGAGCGCAGCATACTTTAGTGAAAAAATGTATTAGATCCCCCAATAAGAGACAAAAAGGTTACTTTTCTAGATCAAACAGGGTTTTACCCATGTAAAACATGCTACACTTGTTTAGCCACCAAAGGGAAAACTAAAAAGCGGAAGAATTTTGTGTCAACCTGCAATAATAGGGTATTTAATATCAAAGACTATCTCCTGTCGAACGGAAGGAGTAGTGTATGCCTTGGAATGCAGTTGTGGGCTGCAATATATAGAAAGGACTAAAAGGCCATTATGAGTTAGGGTAAGGGAACACGTGCAAAATATTAAAAAAAGGTTTCCCGAAGCACAGCATATTTAGGCATTTCCTTACGCATCATAATAAGGATCCCACACACCTCTCATTCTGGGGTATAGAAAAATTCAAAAAGCATTGGCGAGGTAGCAACAAAATACGGTCATTGAGTCAGGCTGAATCCAAATGGATTCACACTATGCAAACGTTAGCCCCTAAGGGGTAAAATATAGAATTTGACCTTGATTGTTTAATTTCAGATTACTAGATGATTATGGTATGGAATAGATATTTGTTAATGTAAATACATTTTATATTAGAGATTCAGATCCTTTCACCTACATACGTTATTATGAGTTTTATTATACCTTAGTTATTGTATACTCATGGCTATGAGGGTGTCAGGGCTCCGGGTATGACCAGAGGTGTGTGGACCGACACAGGGAAACACAGACTTCAGGTATAGCGTGTAAAACAATATCATTTATTAAGGGCAACACAAACAAACTCAGTGCAACAAACCAAACCTTAACTGATTTTATTTATATATATATATATATATATATATATATATATATATATATATATATATATATATATATATATATATAAATATGGAGAACGTAGTCAGGCGGGCCGGGTCGGTAGCTAAAGGCCAGACAAGGTACAAGGAGTAGGCAGAAGATTGGTCAGGAGTAGCCGAGGTCGGTGCAGGCAGAGTTCAAGCAGAGTCAGGATCAGGCAGGAAGCAGACAGGATGCAGGGAACAATACACCAAGGCCCTGACTGCAGGCCTGGCCATTCCTTAAATACACCTCCTGCAATCAGCCTCAGGTGATGGCTTGATTGCAGGAGCAAGCTTCTGGCTGCTGAGAGCAGCCGCTGGCCAGCCCTGGTACTGCAGCCCACAAGGCAGGTGAGTCCCACCACCATTGGCGAGTCCATTCCTGACAGAGGGTAATACATGAGGTTTTACACCATTCTTAAGGAGGGCTATATTTATAATAAATTTCTGATTCATTGGGAAAGTTTGTTTGCAGGAGCTATATATTTTAGATATTTTTTATGCACTGTAGTGTAGATTCACTTATAATACATTGTTTAATATATATTTAATAATTAATATATATATATATATATATATTTAATTTTACATATTTTGTGAGTATTATATTATATAATTAGTATATGGCCTATTACGTATATACTGTAGATCCCCTATACTAGGTGATATATATGCATCCTTTTTAGATTATTTTAATTAGGGCCCCTGTTGAGATATAGTGATTTTTATGGGATTTTTTTATCGATTTTATGTTTATATATTATTTATATGCAGGAGACATTAAAATTGGGATTATAGGGGCGCATGCGCGGCCGGCCAGCGGATGACAGCTCACTGAGCAAAGCTCCGTCCGTCCGCCAGTGAAATCGCAGCACACAGAGATCCCGAACCCAGCAACCATAGCAGGGACACAGCTAAGGGTAACAGAACCCTCGGTCACCATGACCCGACGGCGGAAAACACCGGGGCAGCCGAGGAAACTAATTTCTTCCTAGCCCTCGGCCCCTGTGGACAAGATGGCGCCGGCTGCGTGACAGGCAGCCTCTCCTCTCATGAAGGAGATACACAGGGAGACACGGCATACCACCCAGACCCAAGGCTGAAGGCACCACTATACCCAGGAGACCCGGGTGAGTTCTCTCCTCCCCTGTCTCCTACAACTAGCAGCCCAGCCAAATCCAGACTGACACTGATGTCCCCCATCAGTATCACTCTCAAATCCTGACAACTCTCCATCTTTGAATGATTCATATCCTGCCTCTGACCAACCCATCACGGAAATTGCAATGAAGAACATGCTCTTATCTCTGTGACAAACGTTACATAACGACTTGACGGCGACACTATCCCAAATCTCCCTTACTGTACAAAAACAAGAAAACCGTATCCACCATATTGAAGACAAATTAGGAGAAATGTGCCCCGCGCATAATGACCTCAGACGCACACGCAGGTCATACAACAGAGATTGATCAAATAAACCTCAAATTAGCAGACATGGAGGATCGCTCCAGGAGAAACCACATACAATTCCGTGGTATTCCCAAGTCCATTACAGCGGACGCCATAGTCCCATTCATCCAACACCTCATGAAGCATATCATTCCTACACTCACTGATGTAGAACTAGCCATAGACCGGGCGCACTGCATTCCCAAACCATCATTTCTTACAGGCCACAATACCCAGGGACACATTGGCGCGCATACACTTCTATCATGTGAAAGAGAAGATAAGGATAGCTGCCAGAAACCCCAATTCAATACCATCAACACATGCAAATATCAAATTATTTGCCGACCTATCCAAAACACCACTTCTCAACCGTAAGAAACTCGTCACCATAACGAAAGCTTTACGGAACTACGGAATAGGATATCAATGGGGTTTCCCCACGAAACTAACCATTAAATATCAAGGCAGGATCTACGCGATCAAATCCTTAGAAACAGGTATAGAACTTCTGAAAACGTGGAATATCATTCCGGAGGACTCTCATCAACCCGCTTCCAACCGTCCACAGCAAATGGACGCAGAATAATCAAAATTCCAAACCAACCTGCACTGCTCAGCACACCGCAAAACGGGCATTGCTCCATGACCAAATAAAACTGGCAAACGGCCCAGTATGGACTTCCTCACACTTCAAAATTCCTTCCAGCATGATTCCTATAGTGAACCATGCTTGCTCAAGCCTCCATGTTACGAAGTAGCATACCCATCTCACTTGTATTTTTTGCAAGTTCTTTTTATTCCTCCTCCTCACCCACGGTACCAGTCAACCTGAACGAATCTACCTTCCCCACAGTTCTCCAATACAAGATGAAAACCTTCTTCCACAGAAACGATCGACACGAGCTCGTAACAGGTCCTCACTAGATGATCACCACCCACGCCATGAAACACCTCATTTTTCTCCACTTTCTTGGAAAAAACACCAATACCTTAGACAAACCATCAACATAAGGAAAAATTATTAATATATCTTCGCTGAAGGTCAGAGGCCTCAACTCGCCTTATAAGAGATCCTTACTTTCGAAAGAAGCTCGAACCTTACAAGCAGATGTATTATTCCTACAGGAGACCCACTTCTCCTCTACTAAAATCCCCAAGTTCAAGATCCACTACTACACATCCACTTACATGTCAACAAATCCCAGGAAAAAAAATGGGACTATCACGGCCATTAACGATTCCTTCCAATACCAATTCATCCCCGAAATAGTGGACCCACAAGGTCGCTACCACATTTTGATCTGTAAAATCACGGACATTCCATATACTTTAGTCAACGTCTACGGCTCAAATACTAACCATCTTCAATTTTTCAACAAGCTCAACACGATCATCGCTCAACATAGAAAAGACAGACTAATCGTTGGCAGAGATTTCAACATCGGTAACCCGCTCCTAGACTCCTCCTCCAATAGACGTGCCCCTAAACAGACCTTTAACCGCTTTCTACATTCTAACGATTTATATGACGCCTGGCGATGGCAACACAGCACGGAAAGAGACTATACCTACTATTCTCCATCTCATCTATCCTACTCTCGCATACACTTCTTCATCACCGACAAATGGACTTTGCAACATATCACTTCCTCCAAGATTGGCATCATCACATGGTCTGACCATGCTCCGATTACTATCTCTCGACCACAATCAATACCCACAGATCCCGCGGCTATGGCGACTGAACTCATCCCTGCTGAAAAACCCAGACCTCAAGAAACGCATATTAGATGCACATCGCACATTTTTTGAACTCAATGACACAGCTGATATATCTATCTCCACATTCTGGGCTACTTACAAGGCATACATGAGAAGTATTCTTATACAACTTAATTCCCACATCACGAAACAAAGAAACCAACAAATATATAAACTCCTCTCCTCCATTAAATCAAAAGAACAAATCAACAAAACATCACCGGATCCATTAATCTCTTCCTCTCTTAATACAGAGAGAAACAAACTACGATCCCTTTTATTATATAAATACGATCTTAATCTCCAAAAGATGAAATCAAGATATTACTCACTAGGTAACAAAGCCAATTCGGTACTATCTAAAATCATTAAACAAAAACTACTAAAATCTAAAATTACATCAATTAAACACCCAACTAACCATACCCTATGTACCAATCCACATGACATAGCTAACACATTCGCAAAATACTATCAGAATCTATACAACCTTAAAAATGACCCCAACACCACACAACCTACATCCACATCCATACAAACATTCTTACATACAACAAACCTCCCCCAACTCTCGCCATTACAACTTACCGACATCTCAATCCCAATTTCTTCCAAAGAGATAGAAGCGACTATCAAAACACTACCTTTACACAAATCTCCGGGAAATGACGGATATACAAACGAGTACTACAAACTATTTGACCCAGAACTATAACCATACTTAACCGGACCTTTTAATAACGCAGCTGAAACTGGCACATTCCCTAGAGACATGCTACAATCTATTATCACAACTTTACCAAAACCCGGAAAAGACCCACAACTTGTCCAAAACTATAGGCTGATATCATTACTTAATACCGATATAAAACTCTACGCAAAAATCATTTCACGCAGACTTCTCCCTGATCTCCCAACCCTAATCCATCCGGACAAAGTAGGTTTCATTCCGGGCCTTCAAGTACCAGATGCTACAAGAAGAATATCACCACTCCTCCATAATCTACAGATTTCTAAATACCCTTCTTTACTTCTATCCCTAGATGCAGAAAAGGCATTTGACCGCATACACTGGAAATTTATGCAGCTCACACAGCCATACTATCCTTGTACTCATACCCCTCGGCTAGAGGACTAACAGATGTAACACTATCTGATCCTTTTCACATCACAAACGGCACTAGAAAAGGTTGCCCTCTTTCCTAGATAATATTTGCACTCCTCATCGAACCCTTAGCTGCCAAACTCAGAGATGACCCGACATTCACCGGCATCAAACATTTCAACACAGAACATAAAATCAGTCTATTTGCAGATGACATCATTTTGATGGTGACTAATCCCAACAAATCCCTCACAACAATTCCCTCAACAATTCGCAACCATCTCCATACCTACACGACAGTCTCCTACTATAAACTCAATGAACCTAAATCCTCAATACTAAATCTTCATATATCACCCCAAGACCAAAAATCATTGACTACACAATTTCCATTTTCCTGGGAAACCCATAGTATCCCATATCTAGGAATCAGACTAACGACAACTACAGATCAACTATACCTTCCAAATTACTTGAAACTATCCCCCACGAAATTACTACTCTCCACACTTCAGAACTCTCCAAACTAGGGAAAATGTACATACTACCCAAAATACTGTACATATTCCGCACGCTTCCAATACCAGTTCCTAATATGTTTTTTTCCAGACTGCAAATAATATTCACAAAAGTCCTATGGAACTCAAAAATACCCAGATGCACTACTAACCTTCTCATACGCACCACAACCAGAGGTGGAGCAGGCCTCCCCCATTTGAAATCCTATTACAACTCTACTTGACCAAATATACTTTTGTTGGAACCCTTCGAAAGAAAAAATATGGTCCACCATGGAAACTATCCCATTTCACCCTCTTGATCCCCAAAATCTACTTATAACACCACATACAGCCCAATTCGAAAATCGATGGAAACACCCCTGCATCAAAGCCACCCTACAAGCTTGGCAAGATCTCCTTACCACCAAATTTACCAACCTCAAACACCTTCCTACTCCACTCAATTTACTACATGTTCTTACACCTTCCTTAAACCCAGTGGACAAAACAGGGCATATTACACATTACGGACCTCTATAATGACCAAGTCCCACACTCGTTCCAGAATATCCAAATCAAATATAAGCTACCTTCTACCGAATACTTCTCCTACTTAAGAATTATACATTGCTTACACACAACTAAAATACCCTACTCTACAAAGATATTACCGTATACCACTTCCTTACCAAAAAACGATATCCAGGTAAGGGCATCTCAACTTTTTATACGCTCCTCACTAACCTACAATTTGCCATGCAAACTACCTCCCTAACAAACTGGGAAAAAGTACTCTCGAAACAGATTACAACTCAATCATGGGAAAAAGCCTTCACTATTACACACAAAGCCACCCAATGTACCTCCCACTGGGAGTCGTACTTAAAAACCCTCCACCAATGGTACCTAACTCCCGTTAAACGCTCTACTTACTATCCGACCCACCCCTCATTTTGCTGGAGACATTGTGGTGACATCGGTTCGACAATGCACATCCTCTGGTCTTGCAAAACAATTAGATCCTACTGGAACAGCGTCTTCAATCTAATCTCAGAAATATCTGGAACCTTGACCATCCCGAACCCTTCATTAGCACTCCTACATATCAGAATCGCAGAATTTCCACCTAACTCCCACACCATCATTGTCCACACACTTTTCACAGCTAAGATCAACATTACTAGACTATGGAACAGCACTAACGCCCTTCTCTCACACTCTTAATCCAAGATCTTAACTTCCAATGTGACATGGAAAAGAGATCAGTATCAAACAATTCCTCTCAACATAAATTCACCCTTCAATGGGCTCGATGGCTACACAAACTGCACCATACAACTTTGATTAACAAATAGCAAATATAAAACCAAAATAACAGCCAAACCTAGACTGGTACCCCTTCTCCCTTTCAAGTTACATACCCTTCCCCCTTCCTCCCCCCCCTCCGTTCCTACTCTATATTTCCCCCAATACCTCATACAGTTCACCAAGTTCAACATAACTAGAATACCTCCGATGATGTTGTCTTATAAAACCCTACCACATCCCCCAATAACTGGAGGGATAGAACTCTCCTGTCTATATTGTATTACAACATTTCCTGTTGAACTGTATAACATCATTTATGTTTCCAAAACTCTCAATAAAAATTTATTGAAATTAAAATTGGGATTATATATTTATTTTTTAAGGGGTGTTACCCAGTTTTTAATTAGTTAATAAAATATGGCATTTTTAGTAATTAATATATAATCTTTTTAATATATTATCCTCTTGATTTAGTAGTGTCATTTCTCCATTATATATTTCTCACATGACAGACTACAATAATGTGGCCGTAGATGGGTTTATATAAGGCATATGTATTATTAATAATCAGTTGCCTATAAATTAAGTTGTCGTTATGTTTTATATTGGGTTATAAGGGAGTGTGTTATTAAACTAATTTTTTTTCATCCGTTTTTCCTGTTTCTTGTTTCATGCCAGAGCTTACTATTAAATTAGCTTTAGGCTTCAATAACATGGCCGCTGGAATCACGATTAGGGAGCGAAGTGTGGGAGGTACCAGCCCCTGTATTGAGATTCACGTCTGGCTCCCTATATAATGGAAGCTCGTCAGCCAATAGCGTTAGCCCTGATGAAGTCACGTGACGCGACGCGTCAACAGCGCGGTGACGTACTTCCGGTTTTAGACGCCATCTTGCTACACCCATGTACTACACCCAGAGATATGATGTTTTACTATACTAATGCTCTGAACAAGAACTGGAGAATGTGAGGGTATATAAATTGGTTTTACATCTCTCTCATTAAATAAACAGTATTATGCTATGGAAGCTTTTTATTGTGTTTTAATGAGATAATTGGCCATATCTTACCTTGAGAGTATTGTATTGCCACTTTACCTGTCCGTGAGGGGACACCATTATGGAGAGAGGGGACGCCATCCCTGAGGAGTCTTTTGCATGTAGGATCCTAGCTAGTGATCCAAAAGAGTTTTGACCCTTAGTAGGTCAAAGCATTGAGGTGAGCGCACAATTCAGCGACTGTTGGATACGTGTTATTAACAATTAAATATAGTGTACCCTTCCCTTATTCACAAACTTCCCCAAAACGCATATAAACACTTTAAACCCCCAAAAGTGTACTAATCTTATGAAGTATGCTTATTATATTTGTATTTATACTTGGGATACTAAGTGCTCAAAACAAAAAACACAAGTCCCAAAATAATAAATTAGTCCTTCAAAATCAAAGTCATTTAAAATATCAAAATCAACCTCCAGGTGAAGACAGCCTCCAAAGTAATTTCTGAAACCAAAAAAACCTCAAAAAAAATTAAGAAAAAACGCACAGTGTATTATCCTTAACAACTTGAATCATTCATTCCATAACGCATGTGATTCACACAAAAACACTCATAATCACTATATGGTAAAGTGAATACATGTGTAAACACGTGCCCTTGAAACAATCTAGTGATAAAAAAATGTTAAAAACCTGTCCATTTCTAGAGTGTGCAAATTAGATACCCTTACCAAAAAAATATATAAACACAAGCTTAGTAATCCTCCAGGCAGGGTACTGATATATAATAAGTTCCTCCAGAGGGATCTTCACAGCCACAGTATTATACTCCTCTCCACACCAGTCTCCAAACGATGCCCACCATAAATGAAACCACAATAGTGTAATTCCGTAAAAACTTAAACAGAATATACTTTATGTGCTTACATATATCTTCATCTTTAAAATTGCCATCAAACAAAAAATCAGCCCAGCCAGACCTCTGGAAATCCTCAGCAGATCCTCTCCTGTGTCTCAAATAGAGATTTCCAGGATCCAAAATGGCCGCTCCATCACTTCCGGTTCAGCTGTGCGTCTGACATCACTTCCCTTTGACATGTTTCGTCAATTAGACTTAATCATAAAGGACAGAGACATCTAACAGGAAGGTCCTACTTATACCTCTCTCTGACATGAGCGCCGAGACCAAAGCCGCCATGCCAGAGAAAGGACCACTGCCCATACTACACTGTATCGCTTCAATCACGGTACCCGCGGCAGATATACCCGCTGTATATACATAAACATGGAGGATGTCACTACCAAGGACATCCACATTCCTGGGTATTACATAATACTTAAAAACTTACTCATACATAAGTTACTTCTAAAACTACATAAATCCCTTAGCACCCCCCAGAGGACAATACCTCATAATAACAAATACCTAATACAAAACTCTATAATCCTCCCCCTTCCCCTAGAGGTCAATTATATATTACCATCATAGCACACCAAATACTTAATCAAACCTTTAACCTTATAAGTACAATACTAACTAGAAAATCTACAATTTCTGGAGAAATTGTGTAAAGTGTTCTTGCAGGCAACCTTTACCAAGTGATTGATGAAATGTAAGCAGTGCACATGGCAAGCCTGATAGTGAGAAATGCATTTCAGCTTGTATTTTGCAGCTCACAATTAGCCTCGCTGACTCAGCTGCCTGTGAGTCATGTTTGGTTGCTATAACAACTCACTCAGTCAGGAAGCTGACAGGGTTTTATAAGCACACTGCTCCAACTTGCCAACTTCACTGGCGATTGCCATCTTCAAACACTTGTAGTTTTAAAAGTATAAATGCTACAGCGAAGAGCTTGATATTGCAAGAATCACAAGAAGCAGAGCTAAAATTTTGATGTATAGTAGGTCTCTGAAATATTAAAAATGAAGGCACAGTCGCAGTTTAAAAATGTCCCTCAAAATTTCAGGTGGCTGTGAGTGAAGTTTCAATGAAAGTCAATGGGAGGGGTGAGTTGCAAACAAATGGTCATTGTGTGAAAACTATCAGGACTATGGCTTAGCCGTGAACATTTTTAGTGACAGCAGGGTTAGCTGAACGTTTTGATATAAGATATGTGTAGGTGGGCTTGAAAATGACAGAGTGATGGCAGTTTACAAATCATGTTCTGATTTTTCCTTCCACACTGTAGCTTTCTCATGTCTCACTCTAGTTGCTCCATTCATTCCTATGGGAAAATTTCACCACAAAAACCGCGATATTTCATGAACCATTTTGCGAAACGTTCCACAAAGTAATAGCAATCCGATCGGGAACAATCCGCACGTTTTGATATATTACTTGTCTTTGTAGTGTAAAAACTGTGGGAGGAGTTAGCGTGGCAAATTTGGCTATAATAAACGGAATAAGAATAAGAATATATTTGTGAGATGACAATAAGTGTTCTTTGCAAGAACACTTAAATATATCCATATTCCAATATGTTAATAAACCCTAATAAAATCAATATGAATGAGAAAAAATCTAATTAAAAAGATCACCATAAAAGGCCATAAATAAAACCCTATCCCTCCAATAAAATACAGTATAATTGAATAAATATATTCAATAATCAATTAATTTAATACCTATAAAATATTAAATAATAAATACTTATTAAACTCATATTACATAATAAATCAACTAGAATCCTCTCCCAAATATATTTAAACTGGATCCCTACTCTGAATCTAATAAATCTAAAAGTTCGAAATAAAAGAATTAAAATCTATGTCTACATTTAAACCATAAGGTCTCGAGGTTTTGAGCTCAAATATCCAAAACGTTTCATTTTGGGAGATGGCTTTCATTTTGTCGCCACCTCTCCAATGAGACTCAATCCCATCTATCCCACAGAATTTCAAACTACTAGGATCACAGTCATGACAATCCCTAAAATGTCATGAAAGACAGTGGTCCTATTTACCTGGCAATGGATGAGTGATTGACCTATCACAACCCCATGATGAAGCCACGTGATCGGAGGCGTAACGCGTAGGGGAGGGGCTACGTCATCACTCGGAGAGGAGCCGCACAACACGATAGACGGCAGGTGTATGACTCAGAGGCCAGCAGAGGATTTCCAATGGGATATTGCGTTATTTAAACCTGTCTAATGTGAGTTTAATACTTGGATGGTGGGAATAAAAAGTTTTAAAAGGTAAAGCACTATGTCCTCTATTTCTTCCTGCATGCGGAGTAACACAAGGAGAGGATAATTAGGAGGTCTGGGATAACAAAAGGAGTGTGTAATCCCTGAGGGGATTATCAGCCACCAGAGGATACATTCATTACTCCTAAAGGAAGGATCTCCCAATTTTACCAGCAAAAGTATATGTCTACCAGGTTCCAGGGAAAGTGAACCGAAAGCGTGTATAGCCTAATTGCAGGCATCAAAGGAGGTGAGCGCACATCTTCTCTATTTGAAGGATTCACAAAAGTCACAAATTGAAGAACAACAAGCACCAAGTCACTATATATAAACAATTATTTATTCAATGGGACTATTATTTTGATGATATTTGGATTCATACTAATCACTACTAATTATTTATGAGCATTTGGTTATTTTTATTTATGGGGGATCATTTAAATGCGTTTTAGTTGAGGGTTATTAGTTGGTTTACTATTTTTATTATATTAAATGAGGGTATTATGAATATAAATGAAATTGAGGGTATTAGTAAGTACATCATGTCACTAATAGATGATTTATGAGCACTTGGTAAAATATTTTTTTTATCGGGGAGTATTTCATGTGGAATTATTTTGATATTTATTTGGAGGAGATTGATTAGTTGAATCTATTTAAATATTTTTTGGTATTTATACACTTTTATTAGTTATTTGTATCAAAATTTGAATTAATTTAATGGTAACAATTTAATTATTATTTATTGAGAAGTATTTAGGAGCGCAACATATATTTGTAAATTTCGTTAGGGTACAGAATTGCATGACCACAAAATTATCATTTGAAATAGTGCAGCACCAAATAGCAAAAAGAGGCCTGGTCATTAAGGGGGTAAATCTTCAGTATGGCAAGAGGTTAAGCAGTGCATGCGGGGTTTACCTCTCAGTTACTTATTATTTTAGGTTATCAGATTCCCGCTTTGTGCTAAAACAAAGGCCATTTTAAAAGTGGGAGGTGTTACACAGGGGAATGCTCCTGTAGTCATCTTCTTTTTCCAGTGTGCAATCATCTAAAAGTAGCTGCATATAAGCTGTAATAATTATAGAGCTTGTGATTCCCCACTGTAAGCTCACCATTTTAAACCATGTAATGCCATTGTTTGGTCAAGGTGACACTAATATAAAGCCTGCCGCTGTAGTATATCAGAAAATATGAATCTTGCTGTGCTGGGGTAAACACATTAACTCTGTGAGTATGCTTTAATTCTTGAGAGCTTTGTGTTTACAACTTGTAAGCTTGAGAGCCTTTTTCACAGCATGACTTGGAAGATAATTGTAGAAATCACACTACTGTGTCCTGACTGGATTTTAAACGGTTTGGTTGAAAGGCAGTAAAGAGCAGCATCCCTTTAGATGTCTACAAACTCTTTTTATTATACAAGGTTTACCTGAAAAAAAGCTGTGAATATGTTAAACAATATTTGCCTATGTCACCTACAGAAACTATTGTACGCAGACCCAAAATAATAGCAGGAGTTGCCAAACGTAAGATGATATGTGAAAAGTAATTTTTTGGATATACTGTACATGTGAAAAAATCATCTTAAGGTTTATGTCATGCCAAAGAATGTTTTTTTTATAATTAATCGACAGAGCAGAAAAGGATTATAACTCCTGACAGGTTTTTACTGCAATCCAGGGCTCTGGATTTATCCTTACTCCCTCTACTGCTGAGAGTAGTTTCACCATACAGGTGGAGCGTAGGAAGGGGGAGAGATATGCAGAGTCTACAATATGCAGCAGCAACACATACAGAAATAAAATTTGACAGGGGTTTTAGCCTTCTCCTACTCTATTTCTTTAGAGACATAGTCAGGAAAGTGTGTACGTACTGTCGCTTGGAGTAGTAGCAGCCAGTTCCCTTTGATGAATGTACAAACAACCTTTAGGTCCAAATATCTGTAACGGTTGACTGGTTAACGCTTGGGCTCGCTCCTAATGAATCAAAACAAAGGATATAAAAACGATAAGGTTAAAATAAATATACACAAACATAGCTATAATAACCATTGTTATTTAAGTGGTTCTAAAGGATCAAGGTTTTTTACCTTCATGCATTCTATTCCCCCCAGCCTCCCCCCCCCCCAAAACTCACCTAAGCCCCCTCTCGATCCAGCGATGTTCACTGGAGATTCGGTTATCCTGGGACATGTAGCAGAATACATTTTAGCCTAAATTTATGACTAACTTCGAGTTTACTATATATTATTTATAGCCGAAAGTAAAAAAATATTGCTTTTCTGCAAAATTTTGGGACTTTTTTTGTTTATAGCGTGAAAAATAAAAAGTGCACAGGTGATCAAATACCACCAAAAGAAAGCTCTATTTGTTCACTGGAGATTCGGTTATCCCGGGACTCCCTTTTCTCATTGGCTGAGACAGAAGCGGGAGCCATTGGCTCCCACTGCTGTCAATCAAGGCCAGTGAGCCAATGAGAAGAGAGAGGGGCCGTTTTTGTACAGTGGCTGGTCGGCAGAGTGAATGGACACACAGAGCAGCGGGTGCCCCACAGCAGTCTGCTAGCTGCGAAGGAACACAAAAGGAAGGAGGGGCCAGGAGAGCCTGCAGAGGACCAGAGAAGAGGAGGATTCGGATTGCTCTGTGCAAAACCATAGACATTATAGACATGTTTGTTATTTTTTCTTTTAAAAAATTAACATTCAGAATCACTCTAACTGCTTGCCGACCAGCCACTGTACAAAAACGGCCACAGGGCGGCACCCCTGCGCAAAATCACGTTTTAAAACGTGATTTTGCAAAACAGGTAGGGGGCTGCCCTAGCCGCACCGCCGTTCGCGGCCGCGGGTGTCAATCACCAGGTCCCGGCCGGTCATTACCCACCAGGTCCCGGCGATTGCCGGCAAACAGTGACACAGAGCACATCTGCATTGTTTTCAATGGAGCTCTGCTCCCTGTCAGTTCCTAACACACTGATCCTGAGAGCAGAGTTTAGCTCTCGGGAGCAGAGTTTAGCTCTCGGGAGCAGAGTTTAGCTCTCGGGAGCAGAGTTTAGCTCTCGGGAGCAGAGTTCAGCTCTCGGGAGCAGTGTGTTCCTGTGAAGTACACCCCCCCCTGCCCACTAGTAAAATACTCCCCTCACACAGTTAACCCTTTGATTGAATAAAAATGTTCACTCCTTCCTCCCCAGTGCCATTAGTACAGTGTCAGTGTTTTTTTTTTTCACTGATCACTGTATTGGTGTCACTGGGGATGTCAGTGACCCCAAGTCAGTTCCTCCAGTGTCAAAATGTGCGCCACAGTCCTGAAGTCCCACCATAAGTCGCTGATCACTGTCATAAATCACTGATCAACCGCCATAAGTCGCTGATTATTATGAAAAACAAAATCCCAGTATCTTTCCCGCCATTTGTAGACGCTATAATTTCACGTAAACCAATTAATTTGTATTGGAATTTATTTTAGCAAAGAGATGCCGCAGAATACATTTTGACCAAAATTTATGACAATTTGATTTTTAAATATTTTTACTGGACATGTTTTATAGCAAAAAGTCCATAATTGATTTTTTTTCTCAAAATTGTCAGCCTTTTTTTTTATAGCGCAAAAGCCTAAGGATATTAAAAATGTATGCAGTTTGTCGCCATTGCACGGGGCATGCGCAGTTTTAAAGCATGTCATGTTTGGTATCTATTTACTCGGCATACCATCATCTTTTTTATTTCACCAAATAATTGTCAAATATATTGTGTTTTTGTGCATTAAAAGTAAAAGTGTATTTTTTTGTAAAATTTGGTTTTGAAAAATCACTGTGCGAGTACTATGTGCCATAAAAAATTGCAGTACCCACCATTTTATTCACTAGGGTGTCAGCTTTAAAAAAAATAATAATAATAATATTTGGGGGTTTAAATTAATTTCCTAGCAAAAAATACTGATTTTTTTTTTTTCATGTGAGCAAAAAGTGTCAGAAAAAGATTGATCTTCAGGTGGTTAGAAGAGTCAGTGATGTGTGGCATAAACTTCTAATGCTGGGCATAAAATGCCCCCACCCCCCCCAAAAAAAAACCCTTTTTGGAAAGTAGACACCCCAAGCTATTTGCAGAGAGGCATGTTGAATCAAGAGAATTATTTATTTCTTTACCACAAGTTTTTGGAAAATGACAAAAAAAATTTTTTTTTTGTTTAACAAAAATAGTCACTTAAATGATTTATTGCTCACACATGCCATGAGTATATGTGGAATTGCTCCCCAAAAAATATTCTGATACTTCTCCCGAGTATGGGGGTACCACATGTGAGAGACCTTTTGGCAGTCTAGCCAAGTACAGGACCCCAAAATCCAATAAGCACCTTCAGGCTTTTTTTAAAGGGCTTTATTTCCTCATTACACTTCCCTGACTACCTATCACAGTTTCGGAGGCACTGAAATACCAGGATAGCACCAACCCCCCCAAATGACTCCTTTTTGGAAAGTAGACACCCCGAAGGAATTCGATAAGAAGCATGGTAAGTATTTTGCAGATCTCATTTGTTGCCACGAGTTTTTGGAAAATGAAGAAAACAAAAACATTTTTTCTATTCTTTTTTTATATTTCAAAACCTTGTGAGAAAAAATGAGATCTGCAAAATACTCACCATGCCTCTTATTAAATTCCTTGGGGTGTCTACTTTCCAGAAAGGGGTCATTTGGGGGGGGGGGGTTGGTGCTATCCTGGCATGTCTGGGCCATCTAAACTGTGATAGGTATTGAGGAAGTGAAATGAGGAAGTTAAGCACCTTCAGGCTTTCAATGTAGTCATTGGATTTCAGGCTCCTGTATGTGGCTAGGCTCCCAAAAAGTCTCACACGTGGTATCCTCATACTCAGTAGAAATAGCAGAATGTATTTTGGGGTGTAAATCATTTAAATGACAACTTTGTGTAAAAAAAAAAAAAAATGTTTTTGTCATTTTCCAGATACTTGTGGAAAAAAAATAAATCTTCCATGGACTCAATATGCCTCTCAGCAGACAGCTTAGGGCGGGTGTCGGCAACCCGCGGCTCCGGAGCCGCATGCGGCTCTTTTTCACCTTTCCTGCGGCTCCGGAGCACACTGCCCACCAGGTGACAGGCAATAGGGTCGGCAAGCCGCGGCTCTTTTAATGTAGATCTTCTGTGTGCCGGGCGCCCGCTGGCAAACATTGGCTGTCAGGATGTAGGCGGGGCAGCCCGGATGTAGGCGGGGGAAGCGTGACGAACTCCTCTCCTCTCACAGTCCGCCCTGAAGACCAGAACGGCGCGGGAACCCAGCGAGAGGAACGCGCGGAGCAAAGGTAAGTGAATTCACACAATATGGGGAATGAATTACTATGGGGGATGAATTACTATAGGGGGGATGAATTACTATAGGGGGGATGAATTACTATAGGGGGGATGAATTACTACAGGGGGGATGAATTACTACAGGGGGGATGAATTACTACAGGGGAGATGAATTACTATATGAGGGATGAATTACTATATGAGGGATGAATTACTATATGGGATGAATTACTATGGGGGATGAATTACTATAGGGGGGATGAATTACTATAGGGGGGATGAATTACTATAGGGTGGATGAATTACTATAGGGTGGATGAATTACTATAGGGGGGATGAATTACTATAGGGGGATGAATTACTATAGGGGGGATGAATTACTATAGGGGGGATGAATTACTATAGGGGGGATGAATTACTATGGGGGATGAATTACTACGGGGGATGAATTACTATATGGGGGGATGAATTACTATAGGGGGGATGAATTACTATAGGGGGGATGAATTACTATATGGGGGATGAATTACTATATGGGGGATGAATTACTATATGGGGGATGAATTACTATATGGGGGATGAATTACTATATGGGGGATGTATTTTCAGTTTAAAAATGTTTCTCTCAAAATAAATTTCAATCGTGGTTTTGGCGAGATTTGGCTCAGTCGAAAAAAAAGGTTGCCCACCACTGACCTAAGGCTATGATTGTGATTATGACTATACACTGTGGCCCTGATTAACCCTTTGCTTACTGGGCCCTTAAACCCCCTTCATGACCAGAGCGTTTTTTGCAATATATGCAGTGTCGGATTTGTTTTAAATGTTGCAATGGTTTTGCGGCTCCCAGTCTTTTTTTCCCTCTCGGAAATGGGTCCAAGTGGCTCTTTATGTCTTAAAGGTTGCAGACCCCTGGCTTAGGGTGTCTACTTTCCAAAAAGAGGTCATTTGAGGGTGTTTGTACTATCCTGGTATTTTTAGCACCTCAAGAAATGTGATGAGCAGTCA
>NW_028318692.1:480000-622500 GCF_062004578.1 Staurois parvus
GGAACGCGAGCGCACAGGGCCCACAGTGTCTGAGGATGGACGTTGGCGCAGAAAGGCAGAGACCAACTGACTACATAGGTGGTTTTTATAGTACGTTATTTTGGCCTCCCTCTCAGCAGGTGTGAAAAAGGCCACCATTTTTGAACGGTAGCGAGGGTCCAACAAGGTGGACAGCCAAAAGTCATCCCTCTGAAAAAATGAGGAAGGGTTGTAACAGCGCAAACACTGCAAAGTCCTGGGAAATGGTAGTATGGGGTGATGGTGGTATTAGTGGCTACTGTATGAAGAGCGTAGGATTCCGTGTAGCACGGAGGGCAAGGCTTCCAAATAAGCTGTAGCAACTTCTGTAGATGAGAAAAAGGAGAGAAGCGCCTCTAAGTGCAAAAAGTCTTTTAATTCAAGTCTAAATGTAGAAACACTCACATGTGTGAAGTAATCACCCCACCGTTAACTATTGTTAACCACGGTTTTTATGCTTATGATTACTTCACACATGTGAGTGTTTCTACTAGAGATGAGCGAATCGAAGTATCCGAAGTGGAATTCGAGTCGAATATCGGAAAAATTTCGATTCGTGCCGAATCCGAAAAATAGCCTAATTCGGACGCGCGAATCGAAATTTTTCAGAAAATGGCAGCTGACATGTGCGGCGACGGAGCGGGGATGTCTGGGAAGGCGCGCAGACAAGGCGCGCTGACCCATAATGCATTCCTCAACTACATGTGATCGCATCAGCCTATCAGCAGCCAGCCAGCCAGCACTGTGTAATGGTCGAGCTATAAATAGCGGCCATTTTGGAATTCTTCATTTGCCTGCAGTTATTGAACAGAGGCAGACCGCTCTGTACTAGGGACAGGGACAGAGTTAGGGCCACAGAAACGATAATTGGGGACAGAGATAAGTTACTTAGGGACAGAGAACCATTACTCAGGGACACAGACTTGTTAATGAGGGCCACAGAATCGTTATTTAGGGACAAAGAAACGCTAGTTAGGGCCACAGAATTCATAATCAGGGACAGACAGAATTGTTACTCAGTGCCAGAGAATTGTTACTTAGGGCCACAGAAACGTTATTAGGGCCACAGAATTTTTACTCAGGGACAGACAGAATTGTTACTGAGTGCCAGAGAATTGTTACTCAGGGACAGACAGAATTGTTACTGAGTGCCAGAGAATTGTTACTTAGGGCCACAGAAACTTTACTTAGGGCCACAGAATTTTTACTCAGGGACAGACAGAATTGTTACTGAGTGCCAGAGAATTGTTACTCAGGGACAGACAGAATTGTTACTGAGTGCCGGAGAATTCTTACTCAGGGCCACAGAATTCATTCTCAGGGACAGACAGAATTGTTACTCAGGGACAGACAGAATTGTTACTGAGTGCCAGAGAATTGTTACTCAGGGACAGACAGAATTGTTACTGAGTGCCAGAGAATTGTTACTCAGGGCCCCAGAAACTTTACTTAGGGCCACAGAATTTTTACTCAGGGACAGACAGAATTGTTACTGAGTGCCAGAGAATTGTTACTCAGGGACAGACAGAATTGTTACTGAGTGCCAGAGAATTGTTACTTAGGGCCACAGAAACTTTAATTAGGGCCACAGAATTTTTACTCAGGGACAGACAGAATTGTTACTGAGTGCCAGAGAATTGTTACTCAGGGACAGACAGAATTGTTACGGAGTGCCAGAGAATTGTTACTCAGGGCCACAGAAACTTTACTTAGGGCCACAGAATTTTTACTCAGGGACAGACAGAATTGTTACTGAGTGCCAGAGAATTGTTACTCAGGGACAGACAGAATTGTTACGGAGTGCCAGAGAATTGTTACTCAAGGCCACAGAAACTTTACTTAGGGCCACAGAATTTTTACTCAGGGACAGACAGAATTGTTACTGAGTGCCAGAGAATTGTTACTCAGGGACAGACAGAATTGTTACTGAGTGCCAGATAATTGTTACTCAGGGCCACAGAAACTTTACTTAGGGCCACAGAATTTTTACTCAGGGACAGACAGAATTGTTACTGAGTGCCAGAGAATTGTTACTCGGACAGACAGAATTGTTACTGAGTGCCAGAGAATTGTTACTTAGGGCCACAGAAACTTTACTTAGGGCCACAGAATTGTTACTCGCACAGACACAGAATTGTTACTCGCACAGACACATAATTGTTACTGAAGGCCACAGAACTGTTTCTTAGGGCCACAGAATTGTTACTCGCACAGACACAGAATTGTTACTCGCACAGACACAGAACTGTTACTGAGGGCCACAGAACTGTTACTTAGGGCCACAGAATTGTTACTCGCACAGACACAGAATTGTTACTCAGGGCCACAGAACTGTTACTTAGGGACAAAGAAACGCTAGTTAGGGCCACAGAATTCATACTCAGGGACAGACAGAATTGTTACGGAGTGCCAGAGAATTGTTACTCAGGGCCACAGAAACTTTACTTAGGGCCACAGAATTTTTACTCAGGGACAGACAGAATTGTTACTGAGTGCCAGAGAATTGTTACTCAGGGACAGACAGAATTGTTACGGAGTGCCAGAGAATTGTTACTCAGGGCCACAGAAACTTTACTTAGGGCCACAGAATTTTTACTCAGGGACAGACAGAATTGTTACTGAGTGCCACAGAATTCATACTCAGGGACAGACAGAATTGTTACGGAGTGCCAGAGAATTGTTACTCAGGGACAGACAGAATTGTTACTGAGTGCCAGAGAATTGTTACTTAGGGCCACAGAAACTTTAATTAGGGCCACAGAATTTTTACTCAGGGACAGACAGAATTGTTACTGAGTGCCAGAGAATTGTTACTCAGGGCCACAGAAACTTTACTTAGGGCCACAGAATTTTTACTCAGGGACAGACAGAATTGTTACTGAGTGCCAGAGAATTGTTACTCAGGGACAGACAGAATTGTTACGGAGTGCCAGAGAATTGTTACTCAAGGCCACAGAAACTTTACTTAGGGCCACAGAATTTTTACTCAGGGACAGACAGAATTGTTACTGAGTGCCAGAGAATTGTTACTCAGGGACAGACAGAATTGTTACTGAGTGCCAGATAATTGTTACTCAGGGCCCCAGAAACTTTACTTAGGGCCACAGAATTTTTACTCAGGGACAGACAGAATTGTTACTGAGTGCCAGAGAATTGTTACTCGGACAGACAGAATTGTTACTGAGTGCCAGAGAATTGTTACTTAGGGCCACAGAAACTTTACTTAGGGCCACAGAATTGTTACTCGCACAGACACAGAATTGTTACTCGCACAGACACAGAATTGTTACTGAAGGCCACAGAACTGTTACTTAGGGCCACAGAATTGTTACTCGCACAGACACAGAATTGTTACTCGCACAGACACAGAACTGTTACTGAGGGCCACAGAACTGTTACTTAGGGCCACAGAAATGTTACTCGCACAGACACAGAATTGTTACTCAGGGCCACAGAACTGTTACTTAGGGACAAAGAAACGCTAGTTAGGGCCACAGAATTCATACTCAGGGACAGACAGAATTGTTACGGAGTGCCAGAGAATTGTTACTCAGGGCCACAGAAACTTTACTTAGGGCCACAGAATTTTTACTCAGGGACAGACAGAATTGTTTCTGAGTGCCAGAGAATTGTTACTCAGGGACAGACAGAATTGTTACGGAGTGCCAGAGAATTGTTACTCAGGGCCACAGAAACTTTATTTAGGGCCACAGAATTTTTACTCAGGGACAGACAGAATTGTTACTGAGTGCCAGAGAATTGTTACTCAGGGACAGACAGAATTGTTACTGAGTGCCAGAGAATTGTTACTTAGGGCCACAGAAACTTTACTTAGGGCCACAGAATTGTTACTCGCACAGACACAGAATTGTTACTCGCACAGACACAGAACTGTTACTGAGGGACACAGAAACTTTACTTAGGGCCACAGAATTGTTACTCGCACAGACACAGAATTGTTACTCGCACAGACACAGAACTGTTACTGAGGGCCACAGAACTGTTACTTAGGGCCACAGAATTGTTACTCGCACAGACACAGAATTGTTACTCAGGGCCACAGAACTGTTACTTAGGGACAAAGAAACGCTAGTTAGGGCCACAGAATTCATACTCAGGGACAGACAGAATTGTTACGGAGTGCCAGAGAATTGTTACTCAGGGCCACAGAAACTTTACTTAGGGCCACAGAATTTTTACTCAGGGACAGACAGAATTGTTACTGAGTGCCAGAGAATTGTTACTCAGGGACAGACAGAATTGTTACGGAGTGCCAGAGAATTGTTACTCAGGGACAGACAGAATTGTTACTGAGTGCCAGAGAATTGTTACTTAGGGCCACAGAAACTTTAATTAGGGCCACAGAATTTTTACTCAGGGACAGACAGAATTGTTACTGAGTGCCAGAGAATTGTTACTCAGGGACAGACAGAATTGTTACGGAGTGCCAGAGAATTGTTACTCAGGGCCATACAGAAACTTTACTTAGGGCCACAGAATTTTTACTCAGGGACAGACAGAATTGTTACTGAGTGCCAGAGAATTGTTACTTAGGGCCACAGAAACTTTAATTAGGGCCACAGAATTTTTACTCAGGGACAGACAGAATTGTTACTGAGTGCCAGAGAATTGTTACTCAGGGACAGACAGAATTGTTACGGAGTGCCAGAGAATTGTTACTCAGGGCCACAGAAACTTTACTTAGGGCCACAGAATTTTTACTCAGGGACAGACGGAATTGTTACTGAGTGCCAGAGAATTGTTACTCAGGGACAGACAGAATTGTTACTGAGTGCCAGATAATTGTTACTCAGGGCCCCAGAAACTTTACTTAGGGCCACAGAATTTTTACTCAGGGACAGACAGAATTGTTACTGAGTGCCAGAGAATTGTTACTCGGACAGACAGAATTGTTACTGAGTGCCAGAGAATTGTTACTTAGGGCCACAGAAACTTTACTTAGGGCCACAGAATTGTTACTCGCACAGACACAGAATTGTTACTCGCACAGACACAGAATTGTTACTGAAGGCCACAGAACTGTTACTTAGGGCCACAGAATTGTTACTCGCACAGACACAGAATTGTTACTCGCACAGACACAGAACTGTTACTGAGGGCCACAGAACTGTTACTTAGGGCCACAGAATTGTTACTCGCACAGACACAGAATTGTTACTCAGGGCCACAGAACTGTTACTTAGGGACAAAGAAACGCTAGTTAGGGCCACAGAATTCATACTCAGGGACAGACAGAATTGTTACGGAGTGCCAGAGAATTGTTACTCAGGGCCACAGAAACTTTACTTAGGGCCACAGAATTTTTACTCAGGGACAGACAGAATTGTTACTGAGTGCCAGAGAATTGTTACTCAGGGACAGACAGAATTGTTACGGAGTGCCAGAGAATTGTTACTCAGGGCCACAGAAACTTTACTTAGGGCCACAGAATTTTTACTCAGGGACAGACAGAATTGTTACTGAGTGCCAGAGAATTGTTACTCAGGGACAGACAGAATTGTTACTGAGTGCCAGAGAATTGTTACTTAGGGCCACAGAAACTTTACTTAGGGCCACAGAATTGTTACTCGCACAGACACAGAATTGTTACTCGCACAGACACAGAACTGTTACTGAGGGCCACAGAAACTTTACTTAGGGCCACAGAATTGTTACTCGCACAGACACAGAATTGTTACTCAGGGCCACAGAACTGTTACTTAGGGACAAAGAAACGCTAGTTAGGGCCACAGAGTTCATACTCAGGGACAGACAGAATTGTTACGGAGTGCCAGAGAATTGTTACTCAGGGCCACAGAAACTTTACTTAGGGCCACAGAATTTTTACTCAGGGACAGACAGAATTGTTACTGAGTGCCAGAGAATTGTTACTTAGGGCCACAGAAACTTTAATTAGGGCCACAGAATTTTTACTCAGGGACAGACAGAATTGTTACTGAGTGCCAGAGAATTGTTACTCAGGGACAGACAGAATTGTTACGGAGTGCCAGAGAATTGTTACTCAGGGCCACAGAAACTTTACTTAGGGCCACAGAATTTTTACTCAGGGACAGACAGAATTGTTACTGAGTGCCAGAGAATTGTTACTCAGGGACAGACAGAATTGTTACGGAGTGCCAGAGAATTGTTACTCACGGCCACAGAAACTTTACTTAGGGCCACAGAATTTTTACTCAGGGGCAGACAGAATTGTTACTGAGTGCCAGAGAATTGTTACTCAGGGACAGACAGAATTGTTACTGAGTGCCAGATAATTGTTACTTAGGGCCACAGAAACGTTATTAGGGCCACAGAATTTTTACTCAGGGACAGACAGAATTGTTACTGAGTGCCAGAGAATTGTTACTCAGGGACAGACAGAATTGTTACGGAGTGCCAGAGAATTGTTACTCAGGGCCACAGAAACTTTACTTAGGGCCACAGAATTTTTACTCAGGGACAGACAGAATTGTTACTGAGTGCCAGAGAATTGTTACTCAGGGACAGACAGAATTGTTACGGAGTGCCAGAGAATTGTTACTCGGACAGACAGAATTGTTACTGAGTGCCAGAGAATTGTTACTTAGGGCCACAGAAACTTTACTTAGGGCCACAGAATTGTTACTCGCACAGACACAGAATTGTTACTCGCACAGACACAGAATTGTTACTGAAGGCCACAGAACTGTTACTTAGGGCCACAGAATTGTTACTCGCACAGACACAGAATTGTTACTCGCACAGACACAGAACTGTTACTGAGGGCCACAGAACTGTTACTTAGGGCCACAGAATTGTTACTCGCACAGACACAGAATTGTTACTCAGGGCCACAGAACTGTTACTTAGGGACAAAGAAACGCTAGTTAGGGCCACAGAATTCATACTCAGGGACAGAGAGAATTGTTACGGAGTGCCAGAGAATTGTTACTCAGGGCCACAGAAACTTTACTTAGGGCCACAGAATTTTTACTCAGGGACAGACAGAATTGTTACTGAGTGCCAGAGAATTGTTACTCAGGGACAGACAGAATTGTTATGGAGTGCCAGAGAATTGTTACTCAGGGCCACAGAAACTTTACTTAGGGCCACAGAATTTTTACTCAGGGACAGACAGAATTGTTACTGAGTGCCAGAGAATTGTTACTCAGGGACAGACAGAATTGTTACTGAGTGCCAGAGAATTGTTACTTAGGGCCACAGAAACTTTACTTAGGGCCACAGAATTGTTACTCGCACAGACACAGAATTGTTACTCGCACAGACACAGAACTGTTACTGAGGGCCACAGAAACTTTACTTAGGGCCACAGAATTGTTACTCGCACAGACACAGAATTGTTACTCAGGGCCACAGAACTGTTACTTAGGGACAAAGAAACGCTAGTTAGGGCCACAGAGTTCATACTCAGGGACAGACAGAATTGTTACGGAGTGCCAGAGAATTGTTACTCAGGGCCACAGAAACTTTACTTAGGGCCACAGAATTTTTACTCAGGGACAGACAGAATTGTTACTGAGTGCCAGAGAATTGTTACTCAGGGACAGACAGAATTGTTACGGAGTGCCAGAGAATTGTTACTCAGGGACAGACAGAATTGTTACTGAGTGCCAGAGAATTGTTACTTAGGGCCACAGAAACTTTAATTAGGGCCACAGAATTTTTACTCAGGGACAGACAGAATTGTTACTGAGTGCCAGAGAATTGTTACTCAGGGACAGACAGAATTGTTACGGAGTGCCAGAGAATTGTTACTCAGGGCCACAGAAACTTTACTTAGGGCCACAGAATTGTTACTCGCACAGACACAGAATTGTTACTCGCACAGACACAGAATTGTTACTGAAGGCCACAGAACTGTTACTTAGGGCCACAGAATTGTTACTCGCACAGACACAGAATTGTTACTCGCACAGACACAGAACTGTTACTGAGGGCCACAGAACTGTTACTTAGGGCCATAGAATTGTTACTCGCACAGACACAGAATTGTTACTCAGGGCCACAGAACTGTTACTTAGGGACAAAGAAACGCTAGTTAGGGCCACAGAATTCATACTCAGGGACAGACAGAATTGTTACGGAGTGCCAGAGAATTGTTACTCAGGGCCACAGAAACTTTACTTAGGGCCACAGAATTTTTACTCAGGGACAGACAGAATTGTTACTGAGTGCCAGAGAATTGTTACTCAGGGACAGACAGAATTGTTACGGAGTGCCAGAGAATTGTTACTCAGGGCCACAGAAACTTTACTTAGGGCCACAGAATTTTTACTCAGGGACAGACAGAATTGTTACTGAGTGCCAGAGAATTGTTACTCAGGGACAGACAGAATTGTTACTGAGTGCCAGAGAATTGTTACTTAGGGCCACAGAAACTTTACTTAGGGCCACAGAATTGTTACTCGCACAGACACAGAATTGTTACTCGCACAGACACAGAACTGTTACTGAGGGCCACAGAAACTTTACTTAGGGCCACAGAATTGTTACTCGCACAGACACAGAATTGTTACTCAGGGCCACAGAACTGTTACTTAGGGACAAAGAAACGCTAGTTAGGGCCACAGAGTTCATACTCAGGGACAGACAGAATTGTTACGGAGTGCCAGAGAATTGTTACTCAGGGCCACAGAAACTTTACTTAGGGCCACAGAATTTTTACTCAGGGACAGACAGAATTGTTACTGAGTGCCAGAGAATTGTTACTCAGGGACAGACAGAATTGTTACGGAGTGCCAGAGAATTGTTACTCAGGGACAGACAGAATTGTTACTGAGTGCCAGAGAATTGTTACTTAGGGCCACAGAAACTTTAATTAGGGCCACAGAATTTTTACTCAGGGACAGACAGAATTGTTACTGAGTGCCAGAGAATTGTTACTCAGGGACAGACAGAATTGTTACGGAGTGCCAGAGAATTGTTACTCAGGGCCACAGAAACTTTACTTAGGGCCACAGAATTTTTACTCAGGGACAGACAGAATTGTTACTGAGTGCCAGAGAATTGTTACTCAGGGACAGACAGAATTGTTACGGAGTGCCAGAGAATTGTTACTCACGGCCACAGAAACTTTACTTAGGGCCACAGAATTTTTACTCAGGGGCAGACAGAATTGTTACTGAGTGCCAGAGAATTGTTACTCAGGGACAGACAGAATTGTTACTGAGTGCCAGATAATTGTTACTTAGGGCCACAGAAACGTTATTAGGGCCACAGAATTTTTACTCAGGGACAGACAGAATTGTTACTGAGTGCCAGAGAATTGTTACTCAGGGACAGACAGAATTGTTACGGAGTGCCAGAGAATTGTTACTCAGGGCCACAGAAACTTTACTTAGGGCCACAGAATTTTTACTCAGGGACAGACAGAATTGTTACTGAGTGCCAGAGAATTGTTACTCAGGGACAGACAGAATTGTTACGGAGTGCCAGAGAATTGTTACTCGGACAGACAGAATTGTTACTGAGTGCCAGAGAATTGTTACTTAGGGCCACAGAAACTTTACTTAGGGCCACAGAATTGTTACTCGCACAGACACAGAATTGTTACTCGCACAGACACAGAATTGTTACTGAAGGCCGCAGAACTGTTACTTAGGGCCACAGAATTGTTACTCGCACAGACACAGAATTGTTACTCGCACAGACACAGAACTGTTACTGAGGGCCACAGAACTGTTACTTAGGGCCACAGAATTGTTACTCGCACAGACACAGAATTGTTACTCAGGGCCACAGAACTGTTACTTAGGGACAAAGAAACGCTAGTTAGGGCCACAGAGTTCATACTCAGGGACAGACAGAATTGTTACGGAGTGCCAGAGAATTGTTACTCAGGGCCACAGAAACTTTACTTAGGGCCACAGAATTTTTACTCAGGGACAGACAGAATTGTTACTGAGTGCCAGAGAATTGTTACTCAGGGACAGACAGAATTGTTACGGAGTGCCAGAGAATTGTTACTCAGGGACAGACAGAATTGTTACTGAGTGCCAGAGAATTGTTACTTAGGGCCACAGAAACTTTAATTAGGGCCACAGAATTTTTACTCAGGGACAGACAGAATTGTTACTGAGTGCCAGAGAATTGTTACTCAGGGACAGACAGAATTGTTACGGAGTGCCAGAGAATTGTTACTCAGGGCCACAGAAACTTTACTTAGGGCCACAGAATTTTTACTCAGGGACAGACAGAATTGTTACTGAGTGCCAGAGAATTGTTACTCAGGGACAGACAGAATTGTTACGGAGTGCCAGAGAATTGTTACTCACGGCCACAGAAACTTTACTTAGGGCCACAGAATTTTTACTCAGGGGCAGACAGAATTGTTACTGAGTGCCAGAGAATTGTTACTCAGGGACAGACAGAATTGTTACTGAGTGCCAGATAATTGTTACTTAGGGCCACAGAAACGTTATTAGGGCCACAGAATTTTTACTCAGGGACAGACAGAATTGTTACTGAGTGCCAGAGAATTGTTACTCAGGGACAGACAGAATTGTTACGGAGTGCCAGAGAATTGTTACTCAGGGCCACAGAAACTTTACTTAGGGCCACAGAATTTTTACTCAGGGACAGACAGAATTGTTACTGAGTGCCAGAGAATTGTTACTCAGGGACAGACAGAATTGTTACGGAGTGCCAGAGAATTGTTACTCAAGGCCACAGAAACTTTTCTTAGGGCCACAGAATTTTTACTCAGGGACAGACAGAATTGTTACTGAGTGCCAGAGAATTGTTACTCGGACAGACAGAATTGTTACTGAGTGCCAGAGAATTGTTACTTAGGGCCACAGAAACTTTACTTAGGGCCACAGAATTGTTACTCGCACAGACACAGAATTGTTACTCGCACAGACACAGAATTGTTACTGAAGGCCACAGAACTGTTACTTAGGGCCACAGAATTGTTACTCGCACAGACACAGAATTGTTACTCGCACAGACACAGAACTGTTACTGAGGGCCACAGAACTGTTACTTAGGGCCACAGAATTGTTACTCGCACAGACACAGAATTGTTACACAGGGACACAGAACTGTTACTGAGGGCCACAGAACCGTTACTTAGGGCCACAGAATTGTTACTCGCACAGACACAGAATTGTTACTCGCACAGACACAGAATTGTTACTGAGGGCCACAGAACTGTTACTTGGGGCCACAGAAACGTTAATCAGGGACACAGAATTGTTACTGAGGGCCACAGAACTGTTACTTAGGGCCACAGAATTGTTACTCGCACAGACACAGAATTGTTACACAGGGACACAGAACTGTTACTGAGGGCCACAGAACCGTTACTTAGGGCCACAGAATTGTTACTCGCACAGACAGAATTGTTACTCGCACAGACACAGAATTGTTACTCGCACAGACACAGAATTGTTACTCAGGGACACAGAACTGTTACTGAGGGCCACAGAACTGTTACTTAGGGCCACAGAATTGTTACTCGCACAGACACAGAATTCTTACTCGCACAGACACAGAATTGTTACTCAGGGAAACAGAACTGTTACTGAGGGCCACAGAACTGTTACTTAGGGCCACAGAATTGTTTCTCGCACAGACACAGAATTGTTACTCGCACAGACACAGAATTGTTACTGAGGGCCACAGAACTGTTACTTGGGGCCACAGAAACGTTAATCAGGGACACAGAATTGTTACTGAGGGCCACAGAACTGTTACTTAGGGCCACAGAATTGTTACTCGCACAGACACAGAATTGTTACTCAGGGACACAGAATTGTTACTCAGGGACACATAATCGTTTAATTAAAGAGTATGTCAGACAACATGCAGAGGAGTGGCAGAGGAGGCAATGTTTTAGGAGCGAGCAGACGTGGCAGCAGAGGAAGGGGTCGAGGCAGCACTATTCGCAGCCAGAGGCCAGTGCTCCCGGTGTCATCCAGCGGTCGTGTCTCCACCGACAACCCTGCCGTCATCGATTGGTTGGCTCGGTCGTCTTCCTCTTCCCAGGTCACCTCTGACACCTACAGCCAACGGTCGGTGGGTACGTCAGACACAACCGTTAGTTGGCATGGCCCGGGACCAAGCCCACTGAAATCACGTGTCCTCTACCTGCCCCTGTCCTTTGGTGTTCCCTCACCAAGCGAAGTATCGCATGCTGTGGGCTCCGCCCCACTGTACAGTGAGGAAGAGCTAACAGAGGGCGGTCAGGAACGGGGGGAGACATCCGCCTTTTCAGCAGCTAGGCGAAGAAGTAGTGGCGAGGAGAGTGGCCCGGTAGCCGGTCTAGAGACAGGTCTGTCTCCTGACCCAGACGCAGCCGAGGGGGCTAGTAGTGAGGCGGAGACCCTACTTGATGATGAGGAGGTTGATCGCACTTGGCAGCCTCGTCGTCATCAGGCAATTTCTTCCGCATCATCAGGAGAAGAGGGTGGCAGCTTGGCAGTGAGCGAAACAGTCGGTGGGTTGCCCAGGAGACAGCAGCAGGGTCGCAGCAGTGTCAGTGGAAGCAGTGTCAGTGGAGCCAAACGGCCACGGAGTAGAGCACCAGCTCCACTGCAGCCTACCACCACGGCCAGTAGTGGTGCCGGTGTGCACGGAGGAAGCAGCAGTCAGCCAGTGAGGAGTATCGGGGGCAAAGTTTCCTACTCGGCGGTGTGGCAATTTTTCGTCAAGCCGCCCGAGGAAGTAAACGTAGCCGTATGTCGACTATGTGGCCAGAAAGTCAAGCGTGGCCAGGGGGCCCATGTTGGGACTATTTGGGCCATGTTGGGACAATGGGAGACCTCCCATTGCTGCTGTCTCCATCGCCACACTCTGCCATGTGCCACTTTCAGGTCTCCTCACACACTGCTGGTGTGTTGAATTTTTTGACATAGGGTGCTGGCAGATTACGGGCCTCCCATAGCTGCTGCCAGGCCCCTAATCTGCCATAGGCCCCTATATACCGCCTCCTCATGCTGCTGCCAGGTCCAGAGTCTCTCATGGGTCCCTGTACGGCCTCCCATTGCTGCTGTCTCCATCGCCACACTCTGCCATGTGCCACTTTCAGGTCTCCTCACACTGCTGGTGTGTAGAATTTTTTGTCATAGGGTGCTGGCAGATTACGGGCCTCCTATAGCTGCTGCCAGGCCCCTAATCTGCCATAGGCCCCTATATACCGCCTCCTCATGCTGCTGCCAGGTCCAGAGTCTCTCATGGGTCCCTGTACGGCCTCCCATTGCTGCTGTCTCCATCGCCACACTCTGCCATGTGCCACTTTCAGGTCTCCTCACACACTGCTGGTGTGTAGAATTTTTTGACATAGGGTGCTGGCAGATTACGGGCCTCCTATAGCTGCTGCCAGGCCCCTAATCTGCCATAGGCCCCTATATACCGCCTCCTCATGCTGCTGCCAGGTCCAGAGTCTGTCATGGGTCCCTGTACGGCCTCCCATTGCTGCTGTCTCCATCGCCACACTCTGCCATGTGCCACTTTCAGGTCTCCTCACACTGCTGGTGTGTTGAATTTTTTGACATAGGGTGCTGGCAGATTACGGGCCTCCTATAGCTGCTGCCAGGCCCCTAATCTGCCATAGGCCCCTATATACCGCCTCCTCATGCTGCTGCCAAGTCCAGAGTCTGTCATGGGTCCCTGTACGGCCTCCCATTGCTGCTGTCTCCATCGCCACACTCTGCCATGTGCCACTTTCAGGTCTCCTCACACACTGCTGGTGTGTTGAATTTTTTGACATAGGGTGCTGGCAGATTACGGGCCTCCCATAGCTGCTGCCAGGCCCCTAATCTGCCATGGGCCCCTATATACCGCCTCCTCATGCTGCTGCCAGGTCCACAGTGTCTCATGCCATGTGCCACTTTCAGGTCTCCTCACACTGCTGGTGTGTTGAATTTTTTGACATAGGGTGCTGGCAGATTATGGGCCTCCTATAGCTGCTGCCAGGCCCCTAATCTGCCATAGGCCCCTATATACCGCCTCCTCATGCTGCTGCCAGGTCCAGAGTCTCTCATGGGTCCCTGTACGGCCTCCCATTGCTGCTGTCTCCATCGCCACACTCTGCCATGTGCCACTTTCAGGTCTCCTCACACACTGCTGGTGTGTTCAGTTTTTTGACATAGGGTGCTGGCAGATTACGGGCCTCCCATAGCTGCTGCCAGGCCCCTAATCTGCCATAGGCCCCTATATACCGCCTGCTCATGCTGCTGCCAGGTCCAGAGTCTGTCATGGGTCCCTGTACGGCCTCCCATTGCTGCTGTCTCCATCGCCACACTCTGCCATGTGCCACTTTCAGGTCTCCTCACACACTGCTGGTGTGTTCAGTTTTTTGACATAGGGTGCTGGCAGATTACGGGCCTCCCATAGCTGCTGCCAGGCCCCTAATCTGCCATAGGCCCCTATATACCGCCTCCTCATGCTGCTGCCAGGTCCAGGCGAACGTAGTCACACAGGGGAGGAACTTCTCAGTGTAATGAACAGAGAAATCGACAGATGGCTGTCTCCGCGCAAACTGAAAATCGGAACCATGTTGACCGACAACGGAAAGAACATGGTGTCTGCTCTGCGTCAAGTAAGGTTGTGCCATGCGCCATGCATGGCTCACGTGTTCAATCTGGTTGTCAAGCGGTTCCTAAAATCCACCATCCCACTGCAAGACATCCTTAAAATGTCACGTAAACTTTGCATGCATTTCAGCCATTCCTACACCGCAAAGCACACCCTCCTTGAGCTGCAGCGGCAGAACGGAATTGCACAGCATCGCCTGATCTGCGACGTTGCAACAAGGTGGAATTCAACCCTACACATGTTAGACCGCCTTTACGAACAGCGAAAGGCCATCACCGATTTCCTGATGTTACAAGCGGATAAAGGTACTCCCTGTGTAACTTAGATGTCAGCCATTGGCAGCTCATGCGTGACACCTGCGCTTGCTCAGGCCCTTTGAGGAGGCCACGCTATTCGTGAGTCGGCAGGACTATGGGATGAACGACGTCATTCCTCTGTTGCACGTCCTGGAACAAATGCTGTTAACAATGGCTGGTCAGGGTGCGGTAGACGTGGCGCACATATCTCAACGCCACATGACCCCTGTGGGGGCAGGACAGGAAGAAGAGGAGGAGGTAGAGGAGGACATTTGTGCTCAGGAATTATTGAGTGAAATGGGTGGTTTTTCCACTCAGCGGACAGGAGTGGAGGAGCAGGAGCATCTGGTAGAGGAGGAGGAGGAGGAGACAGAGGACCCAGACGCACCGTGGCAGTATGCTGTGGAGATGGAGGCAGGGAGTTTCTCGCATTCCTTGGCACAAATGGCCCATAGCATGCTCGCTTGCTTGCGTAGCGACAGCCGAATAATAACCATCAGACAGGGGGATGACTTTTGGCTGTCCACCTTGTTGGACCCTCGCTACCGTTCAAAAATGGTGGCCGTTTTCACACCTGCTGAGAGGGAGGCCAAAATAACGTACTATAAAAACCACCTATGTAGTCAGCTGGTCTCTGCCTGTCTGCGCCAACGTCCATCCTCAGACACTGTGGGCCCTGTGCGCTCGCGTTACGCTGCCATGGCAGCAGGGGAGGGGTGGGGTGGTAGGAGCAGTGGCAGCTCCACCAGCAGCGGCTGCCTCAGTCTGCAGTCGATGATGAGTAGCTTTCTTCACCAGCGCAGTGAGGAAACTACTAACCAGCCGCAGCAGCAGCAGCATCAGGTGGACCTGGAGCAGGACCTCAAACAACAGGCTTAGGCCTACTTGAACAGCACCCTGCCAACCGAGGTAGACAATCCCCTTGACTACTGGGCAACGAAACTTGACCTTTGGCCCCAACTAGCTGAATTTGCCCTTGAAAGGCTGTCATGCCCGGCCAGTAGCGTGGCATCGGAGCGCGTGTTTAGTGCGGCAGGAGGTATTGCAACTCCGCGGAGGACACGACTGTCCACCCAAAGTGTGGAGAGACTGACGTTTGTGAAAATGAATCAGGCGTGGATTAGTCTGGATTTCAAACCACCAGTTCCTGACACAACTGACTAAATCCGCCATGAATCATGCCTCAAACATGTGCCACTTTCAGGTTTCCTCACACACTGCTGGTGTGTTCCATTTATTGTCATAGGGTGCTGGCAGATTACGGGCCTCCCATTGCTGCTGCCAGGCCCCTAATCTGCCATAGGCCCCTATATACCGCCTCCTCATGCTGCTGCCAAGTCCAGAGTCTGTCATGGGTCCCTGTACGGCCTCCCATTGCTGCTGTCTCCATCGCCACACTCTGCCATGTGCCACTTTCAGGTCTCCTCACACTGCTGGTGTGTTGAATTTTTTGACATAGGGTGCTGGCAGATTACGGGCCTCCTATAGCTGCTGCCAGGCCCCTAATCTGCCATAGGCCCCTATATACCGCCTCCTCATGCTGCTGCCAGGTCCAGAGTCTCTCATGGGTCCCTGTACGGCCTCCCATTGCTGCTGTCTCCATCGCCACACTCTGCCATGTGCCACTTTCAGGTCTCCTCACACACTGCTGGTGTGTTGAATTTTTTGACATAGGGTGCTGGCAGATTACGGGCCTCCTATAGCTGCTGCCAGGCCCCTAATCTGCCATGGGCCCCTATATACCGCCTCCTCATGCTGCTGCCAGGTCCAGAGTCTCTCATGGGTCCCTGTACGGCCTCCCATTGCTGCTGTCTCCATCGCCACACTCTGCCATGTGCCACTTTCAGGTCTCCTCACACACTGCTGGTGTGTTGAATTTTTTGACATAGGGTGTTGGCAGATTACGGGCCTCCTATAGCTGCTGCCAGGCCCCTAATCTGCCATAGGCCCCTATATACCGCCTCCTCATGCTGCTGCCAAGTCCAGAGTCTGTCATGGGTCCCTGTACGGCCTCCCATTGCTGCTGTCTCCATCGCCACACTCTGCCATGTGCCACTTTCAGGTCTCCTCACACTGCTGGTGTGTTGAATTTTTTGACATAGGGTGCTGGCAGATTACGGGCCTCCCAAAGCTGCTGCCAGGCCCCTAATCTGCCATGGGCCCCTATACCACCTCCTCATGCTGCTGCCAAGTCCAGAGTCTCTCATGGGTCCCTGTACGGCCTCCCATTGCTGCTGTCTCCATCGCCACACTCTGTCATGTGCCACTTTCAGGTCTCCTCACACACTGCTGGTGTGTTCAATTTTTTGACATAGGGTGCTGGCAGATTACGGGCCTCCCATAGCTGCTGCCAGGCCCCTAATCTGCCATAGGCCCCTATATACCGCCTCCTCATGCTGCTGCCAAGTCCAGAGTCTGTCATGGGTCCCTGTACGGCCTCCCATTGCTGCTGTCTCCATCGCCACACTCTGCCATGTGCCACTTTCAGGTCTCCTCACACTGCTGGTGTGTTGAATTTTTTGACATAGGGTGCTGGCAGATTACGGGCCTCCCATAGCTGCTGCCAGGCCCCTAATCTGCCATGGGCCCCTATACCGACTCCTCATGCTGCTGCCAAGTCCAGAGTCTCTCATGGGTCCCTGTACGGCCTCCCATTGCTGCTGTCTCCATCGCCACACTTTGCCATGTGCCACTTTCAGGTCTCCTCACACACTGCTGGTGTGTTCAGTTTTTTGACATAGGGTGCTGGCAGATTACGGGCCTCCCATAGCTGCTGCCAGGCCCCTAATCTGCCATGGGCCCCTATATACCGCCTCCTCATGCTGCTGCCAGGTCCAGAGTCTCTCATGGGTCCCTGTACGGCCTCCCATTGCTGCTGCCTCCATCGCCACACTCTGCCATGTGCCACTTTCAGGTCTCCTCACACACTGCTGGTGTGTTGAATTTTTTGACATAGGGTGCTGGCAGATTACGGGCCTCCTATAGCTGCTGCCAGGCCCCTAATCTGCCATAGGCCCCTATATACCGCCTCCTTATGCTGCTGCCAGGTCCAGAGTCTGTCATGGGTCCCTGTACGGCCTCCCATTGCTGCTGTCTCCATCGCCACACTCTGCCATGTGCCACTTTCAGGTCTCCTCACACTGCTGGTGTGTTGAATTTTTTGACATAGGGTGCTGGCAGATTACGGGCCTCCCAAAGCTGCTGCCAGGCCCCTAATCTGCCATGGGCCCCTATACCACCTCCTCATGCTGCTGCCAAGTCCAGAGTCTGTCATGGGTCCCTGTACGGCCTCCCATTGCTGCTGTCTCCATCGCCACACTCTGCCATGTGCCACTTTCAGGTCTCCTCACACACTGCTGGTGTGTTCAGTTTTTTGACATAGGGTGCTGGCAGATTACGGGCCTCCCATAGCTGCTGCCAGGCCCCTAATCTGCCATAGGCCCCTATATACCGCCTCCTCATGTTGCTGCCAAGTCCAGAGTCTGTCATGGGTCCCTGTACGGCCTCCCATTGCTGCTGTCTCCATCGCCACACTCTGCCATGTGCCACTTTCAGGTCTCCTCACACTGCTGGTGTGTTGAATTTTTTGACATAGGGTGCTGGCAGATTACGGGCCTCCCATAGCTGCTGCCAGGCCCCTAATCTGCCATGGGCCCCTAAACCGACTCCTCATGCTGCTGCCAAGTCCAGAGTCTCTCATGGGTCCCTGTACGGCCTCCCATTGCTGCTGTCTCCATCGCCACACTTTGCCATGTGCCACTTTCAGGTCTCCTCACACACTGCTGGTGTGTTCAGTTTTTTGACATAGGGTGCTGGCAGATTACGGGCCTCCCATAGCTGCTGCCAGGCCCCTAATCTGCCATGGGCCCCTATATACCGCCTCCTCATGCTGCTGCCAAGTCCAGAGTCTCTCATGGGTCCCTGTACGGCCTCCCATTGCTGCTGTCTCCATCGCCACACTCTGCCATGTGCCACTTTCAGGTCTCCTCACACACTGCTGGTGTGTTCAATTTTTTGACATAGGGTGCTGGCAGATTACGGGCCTCCCATAGCTTCTGCCAGGCCCCTAATCTGCCATAGGCCCCTATATACCGCCTCCTCATGCTGCTGCCAAGTCCAGAGTCTGTCATGGGTCCCTGTACGGCCTCCCATTGCTGCTGTCTCCATCGCCACACTCTGCCATGTGCCACTTTCAGGTCTCCTCACACACTGCTGGTGTGTTGAATTTTTTGACATAGGGTGCTGGCAGATTACGGGCCTCCTATAGCTGCTGCCAGGCCCCTAATCTGCCTTAGGCCCCTATATACCGCCTCCTCATGCTGCTGCCAAGTCCAGAGTCTGTCATGGGTCCCTGTACGGCCTCCCATTGCTGCTGTCTCCATCGCCACACTCTGCCATGTGCCACTTTCAGGTCTCCTCACACTGCTGGTGTGTTGAATTTTTTGACATAGGGTGCTGGCAGATTACGGGCCTCCCATAGCTGCTGCCAGGCCCCTAATCTGCCATGGGCCCCTATACCGACTCCTCATGCTGCTGCCAAGTCCAGAGTCTCTCATGGGTCCCTGTACGGCCTCCCATTGCTGCTGTCTCCATCGCCACACTTTGCCATGTGCCACTTTCAGGTCTCCTCACACACTGCTGGTGTGTTCAGTTTTTTGACATAGGGTGCTGGCAGATTACGGGCCTCCCATAGCTGCTGCCAGGCCCCTAATCTGCCATAGGCCCCTATATACCGCCTCCTCATGCTGCTGCCAGGTCCAGAGTCTGTCATGGGTCCCTGTACGGCCTCCCATTGCTGCTGTCTCCATCGCCACACTCTGCCATGTGCCACTTTCAGGTCTCCTCACACACTGCTGGTGTGTTCAGTTTTTTGACATAGGGTGCTGGCAGATTACGGGCCTCCCATAGCTGCTGCCAGGCCCCTAATCTGCCATAGGCCCCTATATACCGCCTCCTCATGCTGCTGCCAAGTCCAGAGTCTGTCATGGGTCCCTGTACGGCCTCCCATTGCTGCTGTCTCCATCGCCACACTCTGCCATGTGCCACTTTCAGGTCTCCTCACACACTGCTGGTGTGTTGAATTTTTTGACATAGGGTGCTGGCAGATTACGGGCCTCCTATAGCTGCTGCCAGGCCCCTAATCTGCCATAGGCCCCTATATACCGCCTCCTCATGCTGCTGCCAAGTCCAGAGTCTGTCATGGGTCCCTGTACGGCCTCCCATTGCTGCT
Source organism: Staurois parvus (assembly GCF_062004578.1). Lineage (NCBI taxonomy): Eukaryota > Metazoa > Chordata > Amphibia > Anura > Ranidae > Staurois > Staurois parvus. Next base: position 500,083 of record NW_028318692.1, read on the forward strand.
GTCTCCATCGCCACACTCTGCCATGTGCCACTTTCAGGTCTCCTCACACACTGCTGGTGTGTTGAATTTTTTGACATAGGGTGCTGGCAGATTACGGGCCTCCTATAGCTGCTGCCAGGCCCCTAATCTGCCATGGGCCCCTATATACCGCCTCCTCATGCTGCTGCCAGGTCCAGAGTCTCTCATGGGTCCCTGTACGGCCTCCCATTGCTGCTGTCTCCATCGCCACACTCTGCCATGTGCCACTTTCAGGTCTCCTCACACACTGCTGGTGTGTTGAATTTTTTGACATAGGGTGCTGGCAGATTACGGGCCTCCTATAGCTGCTGCCAGGCCCCTAATCTGCCATAGGCCCCTATATACCGCCTCCTCATGCTGCTGCCAAGTCCAGAGTCTGTCATGGGTCCCTGTACGGCCTCCCATTGCTGCTGTCTCCATCGCCACACTCTGCCATGTGCCACTTTCAGGTCTCCTCACACACTGCTGGTGTGTTGAATTTTTTGACATAGGGTGCTGGCAGATTACGGGCCTCCTATAGCTGCTGCCAGGCCCCTAATCTGACATAGGCCCCTATATACCGCCTCCTCATGCTGCTGCCAGGTCCAGAGTCTCTCATGGGTCCCTGTACGGCCTCCCATTGCTGCTGTCTCCATCGCCACACTCTGCCATGTGCCACTTTCAGGTCTCCTCACACTGCTGGTGTGTTCCATTTTTTGTCATAGGGTGCTGGCAGATTACGGGCCTCCCATAGCTGCTGCCAGGCCCCTAATCTGCCATGGGCCCCTATACCGACTCCTCATGCTGTGACGTTGCAACAAGGTGGAATTCAACCCTACATATGTTAGACCGCCTTTACGAACAGCAAAAGGCCATCACAGATTTCCTGATGTTAAAAGCGGATAAAGGTACTCCCTGTGTAACTTAGATGTCAGCCATTGGCAGCTCATGCGTGACACCTGCGCTTGCTCAGGCCCTTTGAGGAGGCCACGCTATTCGTGAGTCGGCAGGACTATGGGATGAACGACGTCATTCCTCTGTTGCACGTCCTGGAACAAATGCTGTTAACAATGGCTGGTCAGGGTGCGGTAGACGTGGTGCACAGATCTCAACGCCACATGACCCCTGTGGGGGCAGGACAGGAAGAAGAGGAGGAGGTAGAGGAGGGCATTTGTGCTCAGGAATTATTGAGTGAAATGGGTGGTTTTTCCACTCAGCGGACAGGAGTGGAGGAGCAGGAGCATGTGGTAGAGGAGGAGGAGACAGAGGACCCAGACGCACCGTGGCAGTATGCTGTGGAGATGGATGCAGGGAGTTTCTCGCATTCCTTGGCACAAATGGCCCATAGCATGCTCGCTTGCTTGCGTAGCGACAGCCGAATAATAACCATCAGACAGAGGGATGACTTTTGAGAAAAAGGAGAGAAGCGCCTCTAAGTGCAATAAGTCTTTTAATTCAAGTCTAAATGTAGAAACTAGAGATGAGCGAAGTATTCAAAAATTCGATTCGACTGATTCGGCGAATTCGTGGAAAAATTTCGATTCGAGTCGAATATATTCGCTGTGAATTTAACTTAAAAAAGGGTGTTTCTAGGCTTCAGAGAGACTTAATATTAGTGCTGAACACTGTACCTTTAATTTAAATGCCCTTGGAGTCTGCTGGGGAAGAGAAATAATACTGTCAGGCAGTATGACATGCAGATGAGTGCCGTCGATCTTAGAATCACCGCACACTTCACTCATTTGGGCAGTCACGGGGCCAAAACCAGAGTTTGGAGCCACAGTGTGGCGGTGGAGGCAGCAGCAATGGGAGGCCATACAGCACCCTATGACAAAAATGGAAACCACCAGCAGTGTGAGGAGACCTGAAAGTGGCACATGGCAGAGTGTGGCGATAGAGACAGCAGCAATGGGAGGCCGTACAGGGACCCATGACACACTCTGGACCTGGCAGCAGCATGAGGAGGCAGTACAGGGGCCCATGACAGATTACGGGCCTGGCAGCAGCATGAGGAGTTGGTACGGGGGCCCATGGCAGATTACGGGCCTGGCAGCAGCAATGGGAGGCCGTACAGGGACCCATGACACACTCTGGACCTGGCAGCAGCATGAGGAGGTGGTTCGTAAAGGCGGTCTAACATGTGTAGGGTTGAATTCCACCTTGTTGCAACGTCGCAGATCAGGCGATGCTGTGGAATTCCGTTCTGCCGCTGCAGCTCAAGGAGGGTGTGCTTTGCGGTGTAGGAATGGCTGAAATGCATGCAAAGTTTACGTGACATTTTAAGGATGTCTTGCAGTGGGATGGTGGATTTTAGGAACCGCTTGACAACCAGATTGAACACGTGAGCCATGCATGGCGCATGGCACAACCTTCCTTGACGCAGAGCAGACACCATGTTCTTTCCGTTGTCGGTCAACATGGTTCCGATTTTCAGTTTGCGCGGAGACAGCCATCTGTCGATTTCTCTGTTCATTACACTGAGAAGTTCCTCCCCTGTGTGACTACGTTCGCCAAGGCATACCAGGTGCAGCACAGCGTGACACCGTTGCGCCCTGCACATGTGATATGCCGGTCGGGTAATGGGACTTGGCACAGGGGTGGCGGCTGAGGACACGGCGGAAGAAGAGGTGGTAGAGGCGGACATCTTTGCCGGACCAAGGACGTGCAAACGTGGAGGCAAAAGCGGCGTGACCTGTCCAAGTTGCTGGTGCGGCTGTGACGGCACCACGTTCACCCAGTGGGCCGTAAATGACATGTACTGTCCCTGACCGTAGTTACAGCTCCACACGTCGGCGCTGCCGTGCACTTTGGCAGAGACCGACATGCTCAAAGACTTGCCCACCATCTCTTCTACATGTGAATGCAGGGCTGGCACTGCCTTTTTGGCGAAGAAATGACGGCTTGGCACTCTCCACCGCGGCGCGGCACAAGCCATCATTTCTCGGAAAGAAAGGGAGGGACTGCAGACCAGCAACTTGGACAGGAGGACGTTCAGCTTTTGCACCGTCGGGTGCGTGCTCGCAAACTGTTGTCTCTTGGAAACGGATTCCAAGAAAGACTGCTGACGGAATCCGTGAAGAGGAGTAGCAGGAGAAGGAGCATCAGAACGAGCGGAAGATGCCAACGAGCGACAACTCCCCTCAGCAGAGGTGTTGGAGCCTTGACTGGCTGATAGAGGGCGATTGACGTCGGGTGACGGAGCAAGTAACGGAGCGGGTGATGGAGCGGGGGCTGGGGCGGGCAGAACCGTCGTATCTTTATCACGGTTTTCCCAGGCCACCAAATGGCGACGCTGCATATGCTGCCGCAACGCTGTAGTCCCAACATGGGCCCCCTGGCCACGCTTGACTTTCTGGCCACATAGTCGACATACGGCTACGTTTACTTCCTCGGGCGGCTTGACAAAAAATTGCCACACCGCCGAGTAGGAAACTTTGCCCCCGCTACTCCTCACTGGCTGACTGCTGCTTCCTCCATGCACACCGGCACCACTACTGGCCGTGGTGGTAGGCTGCAGTGGAGCTGGTGCTGTACTCCGTGGCCGTTTGCCTCCACTGACACTGCTGCAACCCTGCTGCCTCCTGGGCAACCCACCGACTGTTTTGCTCGCTGCCAAGCTGCCACCCTCTTCTCCTGATGATGCGGAAGCAATAGCCTGATGATGACGAGGCTGCCAAGTGCGATCAGCCTCATCATCATCAATTAGGGTCTCCGCGTCACTACTAGCCCCCTCGGCTGCGTGTGGGTCAGGAGACAGATCTGTCTCTAGACCGGCTACCGAGCCACTCTCCTCGCCACTACTTCTTCGCCTGGCTGCTGAAGAGGCGGATGTCTCCCCCCGTTCCTGACCGCCCTCTGTTAGCTCTTCCTCACTGTACAGTGGGGCTGAGCCCACAGCATGCGATACTTCGCTTGGTGAGGGAACACCAAAGGACAGGGGCAGGTAGAGGACACGTGATTTCAGTGGGCTTGCTCCCGGGCCATGCCAACTAATGGTTGTGTCTGACGTACCCACCGACCGTTGGCTGTAGGTGTCAGAGGTGACCTGGGAAGAGGAAGACGACCGAGCCAACCAGTCGATGACGGCAGGGTTGTCGGTGGAGACACGACCGCTGGATGACACCGGGAGCACTGGCCTCTGGCTGCGAATAGTGCTGCCTCGACCCCTTCCTCTGCTGCCACGTCTGCTCGCTCCTAAAACATTGCCTCCTCTGCCACTCCTATGCATGTTGTCTGACATACTCTTTAATTAAACGATTCTGTGTCCCTGAGTAACAATTCTGTGTCTGTCCCTGAGTAACAATTCTGTGTCCCTCAGTAACAATTCTGTGTCCCTCAGTAACAATTCTGTGTCCCTGAGTAACAATTCTGTGTCCCTCAGTAACAATTCTGTGTCCCTCAGTAACAATTCTGTGTCCCTCAGTAACAATTCTGTGTCTGTCCCTGAGTAACAATTCTGTGTCTGTCGCTGAGTAACAATTCTGTGTCCCTCAGTAACAATTTTGTGTCCCTCAGTAACAATTCTGTGTCTGTCCCTGAGTAACAATTCTGTGTCCCTCAGTAACAATTCTGTGTCCCTCAGTAACAATTCTGTGTCCCTGAGTAAGAATTCTGTGTCCCTCAGTAACAATTCTGTGTCCCTCAGTAACAATTCTGTGTCTGTCCCTGAGTAACAATTCTGTGTCTGTCGCTGAGTAACAATTCTGTGTCCCTCAGTAACAATTCTGTGTCCCTCAGTAACAATTCTGTGTCTGTCCCTGAGTAACAATTCTGTGTCTGTCCCTGAGTAACAATTCTGTGTCTGTCCCTGAGTAACAATTCTGTGTCCCTCAGTAACAATTCTGTGTCCCTCAGTAACAATTCTGTGTCCCTCAGTAACAATTCTGTGTCTGTCGCTGAGTAACAATTCTGTGTCCCTCAGTAACAATTCTGTGTCCCTCAGTAACAATTCTGTGTCTGTCCCTGAGTAACAATTTGGTGTCTGTCCCTGAGTAACAATTCTGTGTCTGTCCCTGAGTAACAATTCTGTGTCTATCCCTGAGTAACAATTCTGTGTCCCTCAGTAACAATTCTGTGTCCCTGAGTAACAATTCTGTGTCCCTCAGTAACAATTCTGTGTCCCTCAGTAACAATTCTGTGTCCCTCAGTAACAATTCTGTGTCTGTCCCTGAGTAACAATTCTGTGTCTGTCGCTGAGTAACAATTCTGTGTCCCTCAGTAACAATTCTGTGTCCCTCAGTAACAATTCTGTGTCTGTCCCTGAGTAACAATTCTGTGTCCCTGAGTAACAATTCTGTGTCCCTCAGTAACATTCTGTGTCCCTGAGTAAGAATTCTGTGTCCCTCAGTAACAATTCTGTGTCCCTCAGTAACAATTCTGTGTCTGTCCCTGAGTAACAATTCTGTGTCTGTCGCTGAGTAACAATTCTGTGTCCCTCAGTAACAATTCTGTGTCCCTCAGTAACAATTCTGTGTCTGTCCCTGAGTAACAATTCGGTGTCTGTCCCTGAGTAACAATTCTGTGTCTGTCCCTGAGTAACAATTCTGTGTCTGTCCCTGAGTAACAATTCTGTGTCCCTCAGTAACAATTCTGTGTCCCTCAGTAACAATTCTGTGTCCCTGAGTAACAATTCTGTGTCCCTCAGTAACAATTCTGTGTCCCTCAGTAACAATTCTGTGTCCCTGAGTAACAATTCTGTGTCCCTCAGTAACAATTCTGTGTCCCTCAGTAACAATTCTGTGTCTGTCCCTGAGTAACAATTCTGTGTCTGTCGCTGAGTAATAATTCTGTGTCCCTCAGTAACAATTCTGTGTCCCTCAGTAACAATTCTGTGTCTGTCCCTGAGTAACAATTCTGTGTCTGTCCCTGAGTAACGATTCTGTGTCCCTCAGTAACAATTCTGTGTCCCTCAGTAACAATTCTGTGTCCCTCAGTAACAATTCTGTGTCCCTCAGTAACAATTCTGTGTCCCTCAGTAACAATTCTGTGTCCCTCAGTAACAATTCTGTCTTTCCCTGAGTAACAATTCTGTGTCCCTAAGTAACGTTTCTGTGGCCCTAAGTAACGGTTCTGTGGCCCTCAGTAACAAATCTGTGTCCCTCAGTAACAATTCTGTGTCTGTCCCTAAGTAACAATTCTGTGGCACTAAGTAACGTTTCTGTGGCCCTAAGTAAAGTTTCTGTGGCCCTAAGTAACGATTCTGTGGCACTAAGTAACGTTTCTGTAGCCCTAAGTAACGTTTCTGTGGCCCTAAGTAACGTTTCTGTGGCCCTCAGTAACAATTCTGTATCCCTCAGTAACAATTCTGTGTCTGTCCCTCAGTAACAATTCTGTGTCCCTCAGTAACAATTCTGTGTCTGTCCCTGAGTAACAATTCTGTGTCCCTAAGTAACATTTCTGTGGCCCTAAGTAACGGTTCTGTGGCCCTCAGTAACAAATCTGTGTCCCTCAGTAACAATTCTGTGTCTGTCCCTAAGTAACAATTCTGTGGCCCTAAGTAACGTTTCTGTGGCCCTAAGTAACGTTTCTGTGGCCCTAAGTAACGATTCTGTGTCCCTCAGTAACAATTCTGTGTCTGTCCCTAAGTAACAATTCTGTGTCTGTCCCTGAGTAACAATTCTGTGTCCCTAAGTAACGTTTCTGTGGCCCTAAGTAACAGTTCTGTGGCCCTCAGTAACAATTCTGTGTCTGTCCCTAAGTAACAATTCTGTGGCCCTAAGTAACGTTTCTGTGGCCCTAAGTAACAGTTCTGTGGCCCTCAGTAACAATTCTGTGTCCCTCAGTAACAATTCTGTGTCTGTCCCTAAGTAACAATTCTGTGGCCCTAAGTAACGTTTCTGTGGCCCTAAGTAACAGTTCTGTGGCCCTCAGTAACAATTCTGTGTCCCTCAGTAACAATTCTGTGTCTGTCCCTAAGTAACAATTCTGTGGCCCTAAGTAACGTTTCTGTGGCCCTAAGTAACAGTTCTGTGGCCCTCAGTAACAATTCTGTTTCCCTCAGTAACAATTCTGTGTCTGTCCCTAAGTAACATTTCTGTGGCCCTAAGTAACATTTCTGTGGCCCTAAGTAACGTTTCTGTGGCCCTAAGTAACGTTTCTGTGGCCCTAAGTAACGTTTCTGTGGCCCTAAGTAACAATTCTGTGGCCCTAAGTAACGTTTCTGTGGCCCTAAGTAACGATTCTGTGGCCCTAAGTAACGTTTCTGTGTCCCTAAGTAAAGTTTCTGTGGCCCTAAGTAACGTTTCTATGTCCCTAAGTAACGTTTCTGTGTCCCTAACTAACGTTTCTGTGTCCCTAAGTAACGTTTCTGTGGCCCTAAGTAACGTTTCTGTGGCCCTAAGTAACAATTCTGTGGCCCTAAGTAACGTTTCTGTGGCCCTAAGTAACGATTCTGTGGCCCTAAGTAACGTTTCTGTGTCCCTAAGTAAAGTTTCTGTGGCCCTAAGTAACGTTTCTATGTCCCTAAGTAACGTTTCTGTGTCCCTAACTAACGTTTCTGTGTCCCTAACTAACGTTTCTCTGTCCCTAACTCTCTCCCTGCATACAGCCAGGTCTGCCTCTGTTGAATGACTGGAGGCAAATGGAGAATTCTAAAATGGCCGCCTTTTATAGCTCGACCATTACACAGTGCTGGCTGGCTGGCTGCTGATTGGCTAATGCGATCACATGTCATGAATGAATGCATTATGGGTCAGCGCGCCTTGTCTGCGCGCCTTCCCAGACATCCCCGCTCCGTCGCCGCCATTTTAGGAAAAATTTCGATTCGCGCATCCGAAGTCTGCTTATTTTCGGATTTTTCTAATATTCGAAGCGAATTCCACTTCGCCTACTTCGATTCGCTCATCTCTAGTCATCAGCTGTAGCCTAAGCCAATAGACTGTGATAGAGACGGTTCTCAAGGTGATCATTTGCAAATGTTTCCAGAGACGAATTGAAGGAGAAGCTTATGCAGGCCATACATGGGTCGAATTCCGAACAATTTTGAAAAATCCAACGTCTTTCGCTCGGTAATCCGATGGTGCCATCAATGATTTTAAAAATCGGCCGACCGAGTCATAAAGTTCTCCCCATATGACAGGCGAAACTTCTGTTCCTTCCAGGTCACGGCTCATGAGCGTATTCTGTTCGAAAAAACGATCGTACGATTTGACCGCCATTGAGTCGAAAATCGGTCGTTTTTCATGAATTTTCCAACATGCCTGATCACCGAAAAGGGGAGGAACCACGAAAATCGTCCGGTGTCATTGACCCACTAACAGAACGAAAATCGGCCGATTAATATTAGGTCCAAAAAATCGGGCAAATTTTCAACCTATGTATGGCCGGCATTAATGAATGTCTATTCAACTGATTATTTCAGCTTACCTCCAGTTCTACAAGCTCCGTCTCAGCAAATTCAGGGATTTCTTTGCTCTGTGTCTTGATGAAGCATTTTTGTAGATCAGCAAAGTAAATTCCAGTGATGCCCTGCGATTGGAAAGAGAGGATAGATAATACAAAAATACAAGAATTCTTTTTGCACCCCATGCAATTTTTTTACGTTTTTAGAATTATAGAATTCATCACACCTAAGTATACAGTGGGGCAAAAAAGTACTTAGTCACCACCAATTGTACAAGTTCTCCCACTTACAAAGATGAGAGAGGCCTGTAATTGGCATCATAGGGAGACCTCAACTATGAGAGACAAAATGGGAAAACAAATCCAGACAATCACATTGGCTGATCTGGAAAGAATTTATTTGCAAATTATGGTGGAAAATAAGTATTTGGTCACCTACAAACAAGCAAGATTTCTGGCTCTCACAGACCTGAACCTTCTTCTTTAAGAGGCTCCTCTGTCCTGCACTCATTACCTGTATCAATGGCACCTGTTTAACTTGTTATCAGTATAAAAGACACCTATCCACAACCTCAAACAGTCACACTCCAAACTCCACTATGGTGAAGACCAAAGAGCTGTCAAAGGACACCAGAAACAAAATTGTAGACCTGCACCAGGCTGGGAAGACTGAATCTGCAATAGGCAAGCAGCTTGGTGTGAACAAATCAACTGTGGGAGCAATAATTAGAAAATGGAAGACATACAAGACCACTGATAATCTCCCTCGATCTGGGGCTCCACGCAAGATCTCACCCCGTGGGGTCAAAATGATCACAAGAACGGTGAGCAAAAATCCCAGGACCACACGGGGGGACCTAGTGAATGACCTGCAGAGAGCTGGGACCAACGTAACAAAGGCTAGCATCAGTAACACACTACGCCGCCAGGGCCTCAGATCCTGCAGTGCCAGACGTGTCCCCCTGCTTAAGCCAGTACAGGTCCAGGCCCGTCTGAAGTTTGCTAGAGAGCATTTGGATGATCCAGAAGAGGACTGGGAGAATGTCATATGGTCAGATGAAACCAAAATAGAACTGTTTGGTAGAAACACAACTCATCGTGTTTGGAGGAGAGAGAATGCTGAGTTGCATCCAAAGAACACCATACCTACTGTGAAGCATGGGGGTGACAACATCATGCTTTGGGGCTGTTTCTCCGCAAAGGGACCAGGATGACTGATCCATGTACAGGACAGAATGAATGGGGCCATGTATCGTGAGATTTTGTGTGCAAACCTCCTTCCATCAGCAAGGGCATTGAAGATGAAACGTGGCTGGGTCTTCCAACATGACAATGATCCCAAACATACCGCCCGGGCAACAAAGGAGTGGCTTCGTAAGAAGCATTTCAAGGTCCTGGAGTGGCCTAGCTAGTCTCCAGATCTCAACCCCATAGAAAACCTTTGGAGGGAGTTGAAAGTCCGTGTTGCCCAGCGACAGCCCCAAAATATCACTGCTCTAGAGGAGATCTGCATGGAGGATGGGCCAACATACCAGCAACAGTGTGTGCCAACCTTGTGAAGACTTACAGGAAACGTCTGACCTCTGTCATTGCCAACAAAGGATATATAACAAAGTATTGAGATGAACTTTTCATATTGACCAAATACTTATTTTCCACCATAATTTGCAAATAAATTATTTCCAGATCAGCCAATGTGATTGTCTGGATTTGTTTTCTCATTTTGTCTCTCATAGTTGAGGTCTACCTATGATGCCAATTACAGGCCTCTCTCATCTTTGTAAGTGGGAGAACTTGCACAATTGGTGGTGACTAAATACTTTTTTGGCCCACTGTATACAATAGAGGAAATGATAACATCATATATGGAAAAAAAAAACCAGGGAAAAAAAAAAAAAAAAAATATATATATATATATATATTTATAATAAAAAAAATATATATATATATAATTATTATTATTATTATTATTATAATACAGGGTTTATATAGCGCCAACAGTTTGCTCAGTGCTTTACAATATAGAAGGAAACAATACAGCTATATATATATGTTTGTGCTTAAAAGTTTGCATACCCTGGCAGAAATGGTAAAAGTTTGGCATTGATAATAAAAATATGACTGATCATGCCAAAAAACTTTTATTCAAGTCATCATATGAAGCCATTTATTACCACATAGTTGTTTGTTTCCTTTTTAAATCCTAATGGTAACAGAAATAGCCCAAATGGCCCGGATCAAAAACAATACGACAACGCGCGAACAAAAATAAGCTGCATGGTCGAGTTACCACAAGGTGTTGCGGATTGTAATCCTGATTTTTATTTGTGGCGTTCGTGCAGTAAAGGCTTCTTTCTGGTAACTCGACCATGCAGCTCGTTTTTGTTCAAAAAACAAACAAAAATGAGCTGTATGGTCAAGTTACCACAAAAAAGCCTGATGAGGTGTGTCAAGGTGTTGCATATTGTAATCCTGATGTTTTTTGAGGCGTTGGTGCAGTAAAGGCTTCTTTCTGGTAACTCGACCATGCAGCTCAAGTATCGTCGTATTGTGCTACTTTAAACAACCACACCGTCTTTTTCCAGAGCAGCTTGTTTTTCTGCAGAGGTCACCTGTGGGGTTTTTTTTTGTATGCTGAACAATTCTTTTGGCAGTTGTGGCTGTAATCTTTCTTGGTCTACCTGACCTTAGCTTGGTATCAAGAGATCCCCGAATTTTCCACTTCCTAATAAGTAATTGAACAGTACTGGCTGGCATCATATTCAAGGTTTTTGGATAGTTTTTATTATCATTTTCCATGTTTATAAAGTTCCACTAGATTCTGTCTTTTGACAGTTCTTTTCTGCTCCCCATGGCTCAGTATCTAGCTTAGTCAGTACATCTACATGAGAGCTAACAAGCTCATTATTTATACACAGACACTAATTGCAGTTTAAAAAGCCACAGATGAGAAAAATAGACCTTTAATTGCCATTTTAACCCGTGTGTGTCAACTTGTGTGTCTGTACCAAGGCCAAACATTCCAGGGGAGGGAAACTTCTGCTCCAGGCCATTTGGGGCATTTCTGTTATCATTAGGATTTAAAAAGGTGCCAACCAGTAACAGGGGTTGGACAAAAAATGGAAACACAACATGATTAACAGGTGTGAAAGTGACAACATGCAGGTCTTTTGACAGTTCTTTTCTGCTCCCCATGGCTCAGTACATCCAGGTGAGAGCTAACAAGCTCACTATTTATACACAGACACTAATTGCAGTTTAAAAAGCCACAGATGAGGAAAATAGACCTTTAATTGCCATTTTAACCCATGTGTGTCACCTTGTGGGTCTGTACCAAGGCCGAACATTCCAGGGGGCGGAGACTTCTGCTCCGGGACATTTGGGGGATTTCTGTTATCATTGGGGTTCAAAAAGGAGCCAAACAGTCACAGGGGTTGGACAAAAATAGAAACAACACATGATTTGCAGGTGTAAAAGTGACAACATGCAGGGCTGCTATTAGAAACCATGGGACCCCATACATCAAGGGCCCCCTCCTAAAAAGTTTACAATGTCTCAGTTATGAATGAACACAGCAAACGATCAGTATTCATCACTCATTGTGTTCATTCAGGAAAGGATGGGGCTGGTAAATGTCACATACTGTATTTACCAGACCCTTCCTTCACTCTCCAACCTGAAGGAACCTATTGTGTGCTTGCAGCTGCCGGTGGAAAGGAGAGGAGGGGAGCTGGTTGGGAGATTGGGGGAGCACACGGGGGGGCCTGGTGCACAGGGAGGGAGATAGGTGCTGCCGGGGGGGGGGGGGGGGGCAATGCAGCAGCTGAAAACCAGCAGGAGGGAAAAGAAAAGCAGCCAGCTTTCAGCTGCTGCAAAGAGCCATACAGGGCTACTTGGCCATATTTGGACAGTAATGTCACCATTATCCTCTCCCCTGCTGATAGGCCAAGGAGCTGTCATTCGGCTATGAGCAGTGTCCAGATTGGTCGAGTGAGCTGGGTCATCTGGGTTTTTTTTTTCCTTGTGAGTCTGACATCATGATTGATGATAGATTTCCAAAGAGGGACATTTTATGGGGATTTAAATTTTTTTAATAAAATACTTGTCAAACTTTTGGGTGTCTATTTTTAGGTGACTTTTTTCTGTGAATGGGTAGTATACTATATACTCCATACTCATTCATGTGGGGGGCTTGGTATCTGAAGTCCTCCAGAGTCCAATAAACTCCATGCCCACAGACCCCCACAACCATCAGCCTGGGTTGTAACTGGAGGCCACCAGATTCCAATAAACTCCATGCCTATAGACCCCCTACAACCATCAGCCAGGTTTATATCTGCAGGCCTCTAGATTCCAATCATCTCCATGCCCATAGACCCCCCCAATCATCGGCCAGGGTTGCATCTGCAGGCCTCCAGATTCCAATAAACTCAATGCCTATAGATCCCCTCAACCATCGGCCAGGGTTGTATCTGGAGGCCTCCAGATTCTAATAAACTCCATGCCTATAGACCCCCACAACCATCGGCCAATTTTGTGGGGAAGAGGCTCTTGTACTCATCAAAATAGGAACAAGGTGCTTTGTCGGGGGGGGGTCAATTTAATTTTTTAAGCATTTGTACATGTTTCCCCGGGTTGTATCTGGAGGCCTCCAGATTCCAATAAACTCCATGCCTATAGACCCCCACACCCATCGGACAGGGTTGTACCTGGAGGCCTCCAGATTCCAATAAACTCCATGCCCATAGACCCCTACAACCATCAGCGAGCGTTGCATCTGGAGGCCTCCAGATTCCAATAAATTTCATGCCTACGGACCCCCACAACCATCGCCCAGGGTTGTATCTGGAGGCCTCCAGATTCCAATAAACTCCATGCCTATAGACCTCCCCAACCATCGGTCAGGGTTGTATCTGGAGGCCTCCAGATTCCAATAAACTCCATGCCTATAGACCCCCCCAACCATCGGCCAGGGTTGTATCTGGAGGCCTCCAGATTCCAATAAACTCCATGCCCATAGACCCCCACAACCATCGACCAGGGTTGTATCTGGAGGCCTCCAGATTCCAAATATCTCCATACCTACGAACCCCCACAACCATCGGTCAGGGTTGTGGGGAAGAGGCTCTTCAAAATGGGAACAAGGTGCTTTGCCGGGGGGGGGGGGCAATTAAATTTTTCAAGCATTTGTTCCCCAGGGCAGTGCCCATACCCCATGCTATTTTCTGGCACCCCATTGTATTAGCCCAGAAAATGGGCATTTTTAATTTGACAGATTCAGCCTCCATTGGTTTCTATAGGGTTCAGCATCCAAACTTTGCCGCAGCCTGCTCAAACCAAACCAGCTCATCCTCACCTCTGACATTCAGTGTGGTCATAAACTACACGTTAGGACTTTATCTGGACCAGGGGCGGACTGACCATTTGGAAACTTGGGCACTGCCCGAGGGCCGGGGGTCAGTAGGGTGCCCATGAGATGCCCCTGGTACCTTTTAATTAGCTTTTTCATAGGCTTTTTTTGGCTGTGGGTGTTAGGAATGGACTGGCCAGCAATGGTGGGACTCACCTGCCTTTTGATCTGCAGTACCAGGGCTGGCCAGCGGGTGCTCCCAGCAATCAGAGACTCAACCTTTCAGCCAGCTACACCTGGAACTGATGATGCTGGGGTATTTAAGGGATGGCCAGACCCACAGACTCGGCCTTGGTGTTGTGTTTGTCCTGGGCCCTGTATCTGTCCTGCATCCTGTCTCTGTCCCTCTGCCTGACCCTCTGTACTACGCTGCTTGTTACCTGTTTTGATCTCTGGCTTGTGACCCTGACCATCCCTCTGCCTGACCCTCTGTACTACGCTGCTTGCTACCTGCTGAACCTGGCCTGTGACCCCGACCATTCTCTGCTTGCTCCCCCTGTACCTACCTGCCCAATTGATATTGACCCGGCCTGCCTGACGACGCTTGCTTGTATGTACTGTTATCTGTGGGTGGTTTGGTTTGGTTTGTTTGCACTGTATTATGTTTAGTATTGCACTGCGTTTATGTTTGTATGGTTAGTGTTAATAAATTGTATTGTTTATCACATATCTGAAGTCTGCGTTTCCCTGCGTCAGTCACACACCTCTGGTCATACCTGGGAGCCCTGACATTACACCAAGGCCAATCCTGACCAGAAGTGGCTGCACAGGGAAGCCATCTTGGCTTGTTGATGGGAAGGATGGATCTGGATGAGGTTGAGTATTTATATCTGCTAGTGTTTGATGACAGGGAGTATGCTTATCAAACTCTGAAGGAGTATACCCGGGATGAACTGCTAGAATGTATACGGCTCGCTCATGTTCTAGTAGATCAGGGCACAGAGTTCTCTGAGGTGCAGCCTTTGATTGAGGTTTGTGCAGAGTTGGTTTCATCTGGTTCCCCCGAATGCAGGGATGAATTTTTGCCACCATTTAGTGCAGACCAGGTAGAGTCCCTGGTGTGGTTATTAGAGGATGATGTGGGTTACTTTCTGGAGCGTTATTCCACATGTTCACCACAGACACTAAGAGATTGTATAAACGCAGTGCAGTCATTGACCAGACAGACTTTGTGTAAGCTCAGCTTTGTTCAACCCATACTGCAGACATGGACAGATTTGTTGCACCCAGCCTCAGTCAGCTTACAAAAACCCAGTCCTGCTTCTAATCTATTTCCTCAAAACTCTATTCCTGCATTCCCAACAGCTCCTCCTGCCCTGCTATCTACCGCATGTCAGTACCCTGTTCCCACTCGCTGCACCTATCCTGCCTTTAACCCTGTAAAAGAGCCCTCTGTAGCAACTGCTCCCTCTCCTGTTCCATCCTCTAGTTCTTCTCTGTCTCCAGCTGCTCCATTCGTTTGCAGACCTGCGTTTACTTGCAGTGCTCCAGTAGTTAAAACCAGAAAAAAGCGAAAATTCTTTCCAACCAATACCATCCTGCCAGTATCCAAACCGGTGAGCCTGCCTTCCGTGGTTCAGCCTGAAGCCTCTACTCAGCCTGATGCCTCTACTCAGCCTGATGCCTCTACTCAGCCTGATGCCTCTACTCGGCCTGATGCCTCTACCCAGCATGATGAACTGATCCAGCCTGACGATCCTATTAGGCCAGTTGACTCGATGCCCGCTGTTGATCCAGATGATCCGGTACCTGATCCGGTGCCCGCTGTCGAGCCAAATGACCTGATGCCTGGTGACCCAGTGCCCGCTGTCATACCTGGTGACCCGATGCCCGCTGTCGAGCCAGACAATCCGGTACCTGATGACCCGGTGCTCACTGTTGTGCCTGTTGACTCGGAGCCCACTGCCTTGCCAGATGATGCGGTGCCCGCTGTCGAGCCAAATGACCTGATGCCTGGTGACCCGATGCCCGCTGTCCAGCCAGACGATCCAATGTCTGACCCAGTGCCAGCGGTCATCCCAGTTGACTCGGAGCCCACGGTTGTGCCTGGTGACTCGGTGCCCGCCGCCCCACCTGGGGGCCTGAGACCTGTCGTTCCGCCTGGGGGTCCGGCGCCCGCCACTCCGCCTGAGGGTCCGAGACCTGTCGCTCCGCCTGGGGGTCCGGCGCCCGCTGCTCCGCTTGAGGGCCCGAGACCTGTCGCTCCTCCTGGGGGTCCGGCGCCCGCCGCTCCGCCTGAGGGCCCGAGACCTGTCGCTCCGCCTGGGGGTCCGGCGCCCGCCACTCCGCCTGAGGGCCCGAGACCTGTCGCTCCACCTGGGGGTCCGGCGCCCGCCGCTCCGCCTGAGGGCCCGAGACCTGTCGCTCCATCTGGGGGTCCGGCGCCCGCCGCTCCGCCTGAGGGCCCGAGACCTGTCGCTCCTCCTGGGGGTCCGGCGCCCGCCGCTCCGCCTGAGGGCCCGAGACCTGTCGCTCCGCCTGGGGGTCCGGCGCCCGCCGCTCCGCCTGAGGGCCCGAGACCTGTCGCTCCGCCTGGGGGTCCGGCGCCCGCCGCTCCGCCTGGGGGCACGATGCCCGCCGCTCCGCCTGGGGGCACGATGCCTGTCGCCCCGCCTGGGGGCACGATGCCTGTCGCCCCGCCTAGGGGCCCGATGCCTGTCGCCCCGCCTGGGGGCCCGATGCCTGTCGCCCCGCCTGGGGGCACGATGCCTGTCGCCCCGCCTGGGGGCACGATGCCTGTCGCCCCGCCCGGGGGCACGATGCCTGCCGCCCCGCCCGGGGGCCCGATGCCTGCCGCCCCGCCCGGGGGCCCGATGCCTGTCGCCCCGCCCGGGGGCCCGGTGCCTGCTGCTCCGCCCGGGGGCCCGGTGCCTGCTGCTCCGCCCGGGGGCCCGATGCATGTCGCCCCGCCCGGGGGCCCGGTGCCTGCTGCTCCGCCCGGGGGCCCGGTGCCTGCTGCTCCGCCCGGGGGCCCGGTGCCTGCTGCTCCGCCTGGTGGCCCGCTGCCTGCTGCTTCGCCTGGTAAACCGATGTGCCTCTGCCCGGAGTCCTGCCCGATGTGCCTCTGCCCGGAGTCCTGCCCGATGTGCCTCTGCCCGGAGTCCTGCCCGATGTGCCTCTGCCCGGAGTCCTGCCCGATGTGCCTCTGCCCGGAGTCCTGCCCGATGTGCCTCTGCCCGGAGTCCTGCCCGATGTGCCTCTGCCCGATGTGCCTCTGCCCGGAGTCCTGCCCGATGTGCCTCTGCCTGATGTGCCTCTGCCCGGTGTGCCTCTGCCCGGTGTGCCTCTGCTCGATGTGCCTCTGCCCGGTGTGCCTCTGCCCGGTGTGCCTCTGCCCGATGTGCCTCTGCCCGATGTGCCTCTGCCCGATGTGCCTCTGCCCGGAGTCCTGCCCGATGTGCCTCTGCCCGGTGTGCCTCTGCCCGGTGTGCCTCTGCCCGGTGTGCCTCTGCCCGGAGTCCAGCCCGGTGTGCCTCTGCCCGGAGTCCAGCCCGGTGTGCCTCTGCCCGGAGTCCAGCCCGGTGTGCCTCTGCCCGGAGTCCAGCCCGGTGTGCCTCTGCCCGGAGTCCAGCCCGGTGTGCCTCTGCCCGGAGTCCAGCCCGGTGTGCCTCTGCCCGGAGTCCAGCCCGGTGTGCCTCTGCCCGGAGTCCAGTCCGGTGTGCCGCTGCCCGGAGTCCTGCCCGGTGTGCCAGTCTTTGATATCCCGCCAGTTACCAGACCCGGGCGGTGGAACATTTTGCCCAGCTAGGACTGTTTGGAGCGTCCTGAGGCCGCTCCTTGGGGGGGGGGGTACTGTTAGGAATGGACTGGCCAGCAATGGTGGGACTCACCTGCCTTTTGATCTGCAGTACCAGGGCTGGCCAGCGGGTGCTCCCAGCAATCAGAGACTCAACCTTTCAGCCAGCTACACCTGGAACTGATGATGCTGGGATATTTAAGGGATGGCCAGACCCACAGACTCGGCCTTGGTGTTGTGTTTGTCCTGGGCCCTGTATCTGTCCTGCATCCTGTTTCTGTCCCTCTGCCTGACCCTCTGTACTACGCTGCTTGTTACCTGTTTTGATCTCTGGCTTGTGACCCTGACCATCCCTCTGCCTGACCCTCTGTACTACGCTGCTTGCTACCTGCTGAACCTGGCCTGTGACCCCGACCATTCTCTGCTTGCTCCCCCTGTACCTACCTGCCCAATTGATATTGACCCGGCCTGCCTGACGACGCTTGCTTGTATGTACTGTTATCTGTGGGTGGTTTGGTTTGGTTTGTTTGCACTGTATTATGTTTAGTATTGCACTGCGTTTATGTTTGTATGGTTAGTGTTAATAAATTGTATTGTTTATCACATATCTGAAGTCTGCGTTTCCCTGCATCAGTCACACACCTCTGGTCATACCTGGGAGCCCTGACAGTGGGTGAGGACACAGGGGCCCCATGATCCCCCATTGCCCAGGGGCCCCATGAGTTGTCAGTCCGCCCCTGATCTGGACCATTATTTTTTTTATCTCACCTGCAAAACGTTTCTATTTTTTTTCTTCTAATGTTTTTTTTTTTTTTTAACTATTGTACTTTACTAATGTGATCTACAATATTTTCCTTCATCGATTAAACCTGCTCAGCATTAAAAAGTCATAAAAAGATCCAATTACATATCGAATGGTTATTTTCAAATGTTTGTTAAACACGTATTCCTACAAATATTGACTTTTTTCGTGCTGTCGATTTTCTAAACGGTCATTTCATTGTGCAATCGTTGTATTCCCTCTAAAGAGCCGACGTAATTTTAAAAGCCATGGTACGTCTTTTTTTTTTTTAAGTAGAAGAAAGTCTATTATATTCGTACAAGAAAATGAAGCGAAAAGCAGCGCTCCGAACACTAACATGTTTGAAGTCGTGGATCTCCAACGCTTTGTCTGTGCCGTTCTCCGTCCGAAAAGTTTCAATCTTGTTGCGCGGATCAATTTCCATTAATACCGTCGTCTTCTCTCCCGCGCTGAAGAATTTGTATTCCACGTCATAGACCTGCGGGGAGACAAATGGAAGTGATACGTGGAACAATATTGGTTTACAGCGCTAGTTCGAGGTGCAGTTTGAAGGCGCGGTAATCAAAGGTTTTTATTTTTCCGAATATGCATTTTTCAAAAAATGTTTCAAATAAAAATTTTAAAGTAACTTTACACGTCGGCCTGAATAAATTCATGACATCGCAATACTTGGCAACTGAGTCATGTTAACTACTTGACCCCCCTGGCCAATTCTGACACTTCTCACAAATGTGTCAAAATCTACAATTTGTTTCTTAGAAAATGATTTAGAACCCCCAAATTTATATATTTCTAAAAAAAATACATACAATTAAAAAAATAATACATTTTATTACATTAAATTACATTTTAATACATTTTATTGCAGACAAACATAATATAATATCCATGTCTTACTGTAAATTATCAGAAATTTTAAAGTAGACCCGTCAGTAACTTTACACGTCGGCCTGAATAAATTCATGACATCGCAATAAATGGCAACTGAGTAATTTTTCTTTTTTTTTTTCTTAGAAAATTACTTAGAACCCCCAAATATTTAATTTTTAAAAAATGTAGTACACAAACCCCACGCTATTATTTATAAAAAAAAATACCATTAACAAATAATACATTTTATTACATTTTATTGCACACAAACACAATATAATACCCATGTCCTACTGTAAATAATCAGAAATTTTAAAGTAGAACCATCAGTAACTTTACACGTCGGCCTGAATAAATTCATGACATCGCAATAAATGGCAACAGTCATTTTTCTTTTTTTTTTCTAAGAAAATTACTTAGAACCCCCAAATATTTAATTTTTAAAAAATGTAGTACACAAACCCCACGCTATTATTTATAAAAAAAAATAACATTAATAAATAATACATTTTTTTATATTAAATTACATTTTAATACATTTTATTGCACACACAATATAATATCTATGTCTTACTGTAAATTATCAGAAATTTTAAAGTAGAACTGTCAGTAACTTTACATGTCGGCCTGAATAAATTCATGACATCGCAATAAATGGCAACTGAGTAATTTTTCTTTTTTTTTTTCTTAGAAAATTACTTAGAACCCCCAAATATTTAATTTTTCAAAAATGTAGTACACAAACCCCACGCTATTATTTATAAAAAAAATACATACCTTTAAACAATAATACATTTTATTATATTAAATTACATTTTAATACATTTTATTGCACACAAATACAATATAATACCCATGTCTAACTGTAAATTATCAGAAATTTTAAAGTAGACCCGTCGGTAACTTTACAAGTCGGCCTGAATAAATTCATGACATCGCAATAAATGGCAAGTGAGTAAATTTTAACTACTTGACCCCCTGACCAATTCTGACACTTCTCACATATATGTAAAAATCTACAATTTTTTCTTAGAAAATTACTTAGAACCCCCAAATATAAAAAAGTTTTTACGTTTAGTACAGAAACCCCACACTATTATTTATTTTTTAAAAATGCACCATTAAAAAATAAATACATAATAAATCATGCTTTAAATAAAACATAATTGAGCAACTATCACTTTACAGTTCACTTTAAAGTAGACCCGTCAGTAACGTTACATGTCGGCCCGAATAAATTCATGACATCGCAATAAATGGCAACTGAGTAATTTTTCTTTTTTTTTACTTAAAAATGTAGTACACAAACCCCACGCTATTATTTATAAAAAAAAAATACCATTAACAAATAATGCATTTTATTACATTAAATTACATTTTATTGCACACAAACATAATATAATATCTATGTCTTACTGTAAATTATCAGAAATTTTAAAATAGAACCATCAGTAACTTTACACGTTGGCCCGAATAAATTCATGACATCGCAATAAATGGGAACTGAGTAATTTTTCTTTTCTATTTCTTAGAAAATTACTTTGAACCCCCAAATATTTAATTTTTAAAAAAATGTAGTACACAAACCCTGTGCTATTATTTATAAAAAAAATACATACCGTTAAAAAATAATACATTTTATTACATTAAATTACATTTTAATACATTTTATTGCAGACAAACATAATATAATATCCATGTCTTACTGTAAATTACCAGAAATTTTAAAGTAGACCCGTCGGTAACTTTACAAGTCGGCCTGAATAAATTCATGACATCGCAATAAATGGCAAATAAGTAAATTTTAACTACTTGACCCCCTGACCAATTCTGACACTTCTCACATATATGTAAAAATCTACAATTTTTTCTTAGAAAATTACTTAGAACCCCCAAATATTAAATTTTTTTTACGTTTAGTACAGAAACCCCACACTATTATTTATTTTTTAAAAATGCACCATTAAAAAATAAATACATAATAAATCATACTTTAAAAAAAACATAATTGAGCAACTATCTTCACTTTAAAGTAGACCCGTCAGTAACGTTACACGTTGGCCTGAATAAATTCATGACATTGCAATAAATGGCAACTGAGTAATTTTTCTTTTTTTTTTTTCTTAGAAAATTACTTAGAACCCCCAAATATTAAATATTTTAAAAATGTAGTACACAAACCCCACGCTATTATTTATAAAAAAAAAATACCATTAACAAATAATACATTTTATTACATTAAATTACATTTTAATACATTTTATTGCACACAAACACAATATAATACATGGGGCGGACTGACCATTTGGAAACTCGGGCACTGCCCGAGGGCCTGGGGTCAGTAGGGGGCCCCATGAGATGCCCCTGGTACCTTTTTCATAGGCTTTTTTGAGTTTGGGCAAGGACACAGGGGCCCCATGATCCCCTATTGCCCGGGGGCCCCATGAGTTCTCAGTCCGCCCCTGTATAATACCCATGTCTTACTGTAAAGTAGAACCGTCAATAACTTTACACGTCGGCCTGAATAAATTCATGACATCGCAATAAATGGCAACTGATTAATTTCTTTTTTTATTTTCTTAGAAAATTACTTAGAACCCCCAAATATTACATTTTAAAAAAAAATGTAGTACACAAACCCCACGCTATTGTTTATAAAAAAAAAAATACCATTAACAAATAATACATTTTATTACATTAAATTACATTTTAATACATTTTATTGCACACAAACATAATATAATATCTGTCTTACTGTAAATTATCAGAAATTTTAAAGTAGACCCGTCGGTAACTTTACAAGTCGGCCCGAATAAATTCATGACATCGCAATAAATGGCAACTGAGTAAATTTTAACTACTTGACCACCTGACCAATTCTGACACTTCTCACATATATGTAAAAATCTACAATTTTTTCTTAGAAAATTACTTAGAACCCCCAAATATTAATTTTTTTTTACGTTTAGTACAGAAACCCCACACTATTATTTATTTTTTTTAAATGCACCATTAAAAAATAAATACATAATAAATCATGCTTTAAAAAAAACATAATTGAGCAACTATCACTTTACAGTTCACTTTAAAGTAGACCCGTTGGTAACTTTACACATTGGCCTGAATAAATTCATGACATCGCAATAAATGGCAACTGAGTCATTTTTCTTTTTTTTTTTCTTAGAAAATTACTTAGAACCCCCAAATATTGAATTTTTTAAAAAATGTAGCACACAAACCCCACGCTATTATTTATAAAAAAAAAATATAGCATTAACAAATAATACATTTTATTACATTAAATTATATTTTAATACATTTTATTGCAGACAAACATAATATAATATCTATGTCTTACTGTAAATTATCAGAAATTTTAAAGTAGACCCGTCGGTAACTTTACACATTGGCCTGAATAAATTCATGACATCGCAATAAATGGCAACTGAGTCATTTTTCTTTTTTTTTTCTTAGAAAATTACTTAGAACTCCCAAATATTTAATTTTTTTAAAATTTTGTACACAAACCCCACGCTATTATTTATAAAAAAAAATACATACAATTAAAAAAATAATAAATTTTATTACATTAAATTACATTTTAATACATTTTATTGCACACAAACATAATATAATATCTATGTCTTACTGTAAATTATCAGAAATTTTAAAGTAGACCCGTTGGTAACTTTACACGTCGGCCTGAATAAATTCATGACATCGCAATAAATGGCAACTGATTAATTTCTTTTTTTTCTTAGAAAATTACTTAGAACCCCCAAATATTACATTTAAAAAAAAAATATAGTACACAAACCCCACGCTATTGTTTATAAAAAAAAAAATACCATTAACAAATAATACATTTTATTACATTAAATTACATTTTAATACATTTTATTGCACACAAACATAATATAATATCTGTCTTACTGTAAATTATCAGAAATTTTAAAGTAGACCCGTCAATAACTTTACACGTCGGCCTGAATAAATTCATGACATCGCAATAAATGGCAACTGAGTAATTTTTCTTTTTTTTTTCTTAGAAAATAACTTAGAACCCCCAAATATTAATTTTTTTTAAAATGTAGTACACAAACCCCACGCTATTATTTATAAAAAAAAAATACCATTAACAAATAATACATTTTATTACACTAAATTACATTTTAATACATTTTATTGCACACAAACACAATATAATACCAGGGGCGGACTGACCATTTGGAAACTCGGGCACTGCCAGAGGGCCCGGGGTCAGTAGGGGGCCCCATGAGATGCCCCTGGTACCTTTTTCATAGGCTTTTTTGAGTTTGGGCAAGGACACAGGGGCCCCATGATCCCCTATTGTCCGGGGGCCCCATGAGTTGTCAGTCCGCCCCTGTATAATACCCATGTCTTACTGTAAATTATCAGAAATTTTAAAGTAGACCCGTTGGTAACTTTACACATTGGCCCGAATAATACATTTTTTTTGTTAGAAAAACCTTAGAACCCCCAAATATTAAATTTTTTTTTACATTTAGTACAGAAACCCCACGCTATTATTTATAAAAAAAAATACATACCATTAAAAACAAATAATAATAATAAATCATGCTTAAAAAAACATAAAAGAGCAACTATCACTTTACAGTGGAATCACCACAGTAGTACCAATTACAATATTTTTTTACAATTACAATTTTTTTTTGAAGCACACGCCCTAGAAAATAAAATGGTGGGCGTAGCAATTTTTCGGTATTTGCGCAGCGGTTTTTCAAAAGCAATTTTTTGGGAAAAAATAAATTTTAATAAATTTGCTTGCACACAAACACAATATAATATCCATGTCTTACTGTAAATTATCAGAAATTTTAAAGTAGACCTGTCAGTAACTTTACACGTCGGCCTGAATAAATTCATGACATCGCAATAAATGGCAACTGAGTAAATTTGAAATAAACAGTGCAGCGCTAATAAATAATATAAATATAGATATACAGTGAATAAGTGATACAATTAATTGGACTCAATATACCCCTACAAATATATATCCAAAATAATCAGTAAATATATAATGGCGTCATGCGTGTATTCCCTCATAGGGAATAACTAGTGCAAAAAGTGACAAATATAATCATAAACAATATAGTGGAAAAAAACACATATAGTGCTCAAAAAAAGTGAACCAATATTCAGTTGCAAGAAAAGTCCAAACAATGGATAATAATAATAATAATGATGCAATGCTTTGTGGTGGTCTTCACACTCCACTCTTCATGCAAAAATAATGTGCAATGTGTGTGATTCACACGTGGCAATCCTTTAACGGCTAAAATGCCCCCTCACCTCCTTACTTAGACCCCAAAGGGCCAACACGCTTTAAGGATCAAACGATCCTATCAGAATGGATTCCTCTCTGGGTATCGCCTTCCACCTCCAGCATCCACCAGATTAGTAGCCAGCTCCTCTGGTTGCTCTGGAGGAGCTGGCTGCTAATCTGGTGGATGCTGGAGGTGGAAGGCGTCTGGAGGACACTGAATGGAGACCAGTGGAGGGATTGGCAGAGAGGGCTGGAGGACACTGAATGGAGGCCAGTGGAGGGATTGGCAAAGAGGGATGGAGGACACTGAATGGAGGCCAGTGGAGGGATTGGCAAAGAGGGATGGAGGACACTGAATGGAGGCCAGTGGAGGGATTGGCAGAGAGGGCTGGAGGACACTGAATGGAGGCCAGTGGAGGGATTGGCAAAGAGGGATGGAGGACACTGAATGGAGACCAGTGGAAGGATTGGCAGAGAGGGGTGATGGACACTGAATGGAGGCCAGTGGAGGGATTGGCAGAGAGGGATGGAGGACACTGAATGGAGGCCAGTGGAGGGATTGGCAAAGAGGGATGGAGGACACTGAATGGAGACCAGTGGAAGGATTGGCAGAGAGGGGTGATGGACACTGAATGGAGGCCAGTGGAGGGATTGGCAGAGAGGGATGGAGGACTCTGAATGGAGACCAGTGGAGGGATTGGCAGAGAGGGGTGGAGGACGCTGAGTGGTGAACAGTGGAGGGATTGTCAGAGAGGCTGGAGGACACTGAATGGAGGCCAGTGGAAGGATTGGCAGAGAGGCTGGAGGACACTGAATGGAGGCCAGTGGAGGGATTGGCAGAGAGGCTGGAGGACACTGAATGGAGGCCAGTGGAGGGATAGGCAGAGAGGGGTGGAGGACACTGAATGGAGGCCAGTGGAGGGATTGGCAGAGAGGGGTGGAGGACACTGAATGGAGGCCAGTGGAGGGATTGGCAGAGAGGGGTGGCTGATTCAGAACGGTTAGTAAGGTGGATGAGTCTGGCAGCAGCATTCATGATAGACTGAAGAGGGGATATTGGTATAAGGTGAGTATATTTGTTTCTTATTTTCTGTAAAAAATTATTTTAGGTAATGCGCTAGGCATTTGCGCCCTCTCTGTTCTTATGATTTTGTACGCATTTTCATGAAAACATGGGGGGGAGGGGGGGTAATGGGCACTTAAATTTAGTTTTTTTATATTGATTTTATTTTTTTAACACTGTCCCTTTAATTTAAAAAAAAAACAACTTTATTGCCATCACAATGAATGAGCAACACCTCTTGTGATTGCATGGGTCTGTGACAGGTCCTCTTTATGGAGCAATCTGGGGTCTATGAGACCCCATATCTCTCCTCTGGTCTCCGAATTTTCCACACATGGTAAAAGTTTTTGCTAGAAAATTATATAAACCCCCCCCCCTCCCTTCCAAAAAATTATGTTTTCTGAAATTAGAAGTCCCCCATTGAATAAATTGGTGGCAGCTGCAGTTTTGAATTTTTTTTTTTTGCTCAACTTAACCCCTTGGCGCCGGCGCCTCCTGGCCCTTTAAGGGTTTCAGAAGCCGGGAGGCGGGGCGGGGTTCAGAGTCATGTGACCACCGTGACACGACGTCACGGCGGTCACAGGATCGGGAAAGGTCCCGATCGAAAGAGGAGATCGGGACCTTACCGTGAGCACTGGACATGTGTGCTGGGAGCGCGCAGGGCGCGCGCTCTCGGCACATATGTTTTTTTTTTTTATAGAACGCAAATCTGCGGCCGCTCGGCGCCTAGGCTCAGACGCCGGGAGGCCGCACATTTGCATTCAGACAGCACCAAGAGGTTAATGTACATTTTCAGTTAAAAAATACACACAAACTAGCAAAAAGTGTGATAAGCCGCAACACCAATACTCAGACAAGTTAGGGTTTTTTTTAAGAAAATGGTTTCAGCTTGTCTCCAACAGAGGCCATGCTCTCCAATGGGTTTCATCCACCCTCCAACGTGTTTCACCCACCCTCCAACGCATTTCACCCACCCCAACGCGTTTCACCCACCCTCCAACGTGTTTCACCCACCCTCTAACTTGTTTCATCCATCCATGGGCTTAGTTGTAGAGCCTTTTGACTAAGCCCATGGGTGAAACGCATTAGTGGGCCACGGCTTCTGGAGGAGACAAGCTGAAGCCATTTTCATTGATTGCCGTAAATGTCCTCCTACCCTGGTGATGGCTCCTTCCCTCCATTTCTTGTTTGTCACAGAAACAGGAAGTTTAGGGAAATCTCTCAAACACGGTCACACAGAAAAAAAAAAAGTTTTCACTCTTTTCCTATTTGTTTTTTGTTGTCACATCCCTGGCAGAGAAGAGTCAACTCGATTACAATATCTAGGAAGCTGAAAAAAAGTCGCTAAGTGTCACGTGAAAAGCGCGGAGATAAAACGATTCTGCAAGCAGATGTTTGGCGTGTGTTCGCCTGCCAGGAACACGCTGTAATGACAGCCGAGTATTCATCTAGAAAGACTTGCAATATACCTAACCGAGTTCAAAACATCTCCTTTCAAAGCCGGCGGAGTGGGTAGATGTTTCAAAATAATGGATTTTTGGCACCTGTTTTTATTTGCGTTTAAATCTCCGAGTTCTGAAAAAAACATGAATAGGGGATGTGGAAATAGTGTGCTTGATGCTATTCCATGGCAATGAGGGATGACTGCGTCTGTAATCACTGCTGAATTCGCTACTTTATTTGTCCTTTTTTATTTTTTATTTTCTTCTTTCTTGCTGACAAACAGGAAACCTCTTTAAAGTGGAACTCCTCCTGTACGAAGGTGTATATTAATACCGAAGAACAATGAATGTAAAGGTTTGGCAGTCCCTGTAAGTAATTTCCGGCAAAACGAATCGTGACCGGAAATGCACGATCGCGCACGGCAAAGATTGGCACCAGACGGCCTATTTAAGGAGTGTCTCTGCTCATGTTCAGTGCTGACTGGTCTTCAGCTCCCCCGTGTCCTGCTTGTTCCTGTATGATTCCTTTGTTGCTGACCCTTCTTGTTCCTCACCTGACTCTGATTGCTCTCCTGATACTAGTTCCTGACTTCAGCTCTGCTCCTGACCTTGGCTTTTCCTTCTGATTCTGTACCGTGCTGCCCGACTGTTGATGACCCTTGGCTATCCCATGACATTGCTCCTGTCTCTTGTCCTCACTACCTGCCTTGCTCTGGTGCACGCCTGGCAATCTGCAAAACTTGCTCTGCTTGTTACTACTGTGCAAAAATCAGAGGATCATCAGCCTTCCAAGGTCATCATCTGCAAGAGCTGCAAACAACTACTGGCACTCTTGTTCCCCTGGGTCCTAGACTCCCTCTGTTCCACCTCCAGTGGGATCAGGGCTAGTGACACAAGTGAGGCCGACCTCGTCATTTCAGTCTCCCATCAGGTACGTGACAGTACCAGTCAGCCAATGATGGAGTCTGAAAGGGAGGCCTCGCAACTGGGGGACATTCGACAATCAGTAACTACCTTGTTTAACGTGATACAAGACCTGCAGAAAAACTTTGAGCATCTGGAGAGTA
The DNA here is from genome assembly GCF_062004578.1 of Staurois parvus. Lineage (NCBI taxonomy): Eukaryota > Metazoa > Chordata > Amphibia > Anura > Ranidae > Staurois > Staurois parvus. The sequence continues at coordinate 528,118 of NW_028318692.1, forward strand.
AACTGCTAACTGACTCTAATGTCCTCACAGACACAGATCTCACAGCAGCCTTTGGTGCAGCCACTCATACGGAGACCAGTATGATCTTTGAAACCCCTGCCCTACCGGAATCCCGGGTGCCTACGCCTGAGTTCTTTACAGGAAGTTCAGGACTTTTCGTAATTCCTGTGAGTTATATTTTTCCCTGCACCCCAGGACCTTCTCTTCACCAAATACTAAGGTGGGATTTATCATTACGCTTCTTAAGAATGAACCTCAGTCCTGGGCCTACCACCTCCGTGAACAACATGATCCGGCTCAGGGGCGGACTGACAACTCATGGGGCCCCCGGGCAATAGGGGATCATGGGGCCCCTGTGTCCTTGCCCAAACTCAAAAAAGCCTATGAAAAAGGTAGCAGGGGCATCTCATGGGGCCTCCTACTGACCCCTGGCCCTCGGGCAGTGCCCGAGTTTCCAAATGGTCAGTCCGCCCCTGATCCGGCTCTAACTTCAGTGGACTCGTTTTTTACAGCGATGGCACAAATCTATGATGATCCTTTCCGGCGCCAAACAGCTGAATCTATGCTCAGTAAGCTACAGCAAGGCCATAGGCCTGTGGAAGAATATGTTACTGATTTCCGCATCTGGAGTTTTGATACTCAGTGGAACGAGTCTGCTCTCTGCTATCACTTTCGTCTTGGTCTTTCTGATACCCTGAAGGATGAGCTGGCCCAACCAGATTGGACAGTCTGATAGACCTGACAATCCACATTGACCGTTGGATTTGGGAAAGACAGGATGAGAGGACTAGCGGGAAGATTCTGATATGCTCAGAAATTGGGCCCTCCGTGCCCTCCACGAATGTTGTTCCGTCAGAATCACCCACCAATCCAGCTAGGAGAAGCTTTTGGAGACCACAGTTATCCGCAGCAGAACGCCTTCATCGGCAGAAGTCCAACCTCTGCCTCTACTGTGGTGATGCAGGTCATTTTGTGGCGACCTGCCCGATAAAACCTCATAAGTCCTCTCCCAACTGTTTTTACATGATGCACCCCCAAGGGACAAGCCAAACGCACCTCTCCTTTCATCTGCAACTACAACTGGCCAAAAGGACATCATAGACTCGGGTGCTTGCAGTTGTTTTATGGATGTGCACTTCGCTAACCAGAATAAGATTCCACTCCGTACCAAAACACAAAGACTTGCAGTTCATCTGGCAGACGGGTCTGGTATCAGTTCTGGCCCTGTAACACAAGAAACCATGCCAATATTCTGCTATTCTCTTTCAGGACACCAGGAATTTCTATGTCTGGATATTATCACCTCCCCGATTTTTCCAGTTATTCTCGGCATGCCTTGGCTAAGAGCGCACAACCCAACCATCAATTGGTTGTCTGGAGAAATCTTCTTCCCTTTAGAATATTGTCTGACTCACTGCACTCCTAAAGAAACAAGTGTGACCACTCCTCTTCTCAGTATTCACTCTGATCCTGAGACCATGAAACTCGTTCCTGTGGTGTATCATGAGTATCTGGACGTGTTCAATAAAAAGAGTGCCAATATCCTTCCTCCTCATCGCTCCTATGACTGCCCGATTGAGCTCCAGCCCGACACCGAAATTCCTTTGGGTCGAATTTACCCCTTATCCGAAGTCGAATTAGGAGTCCTCCTGGGGTATATAGACGAAAGTTTTGAAAAAGGGTTTATTCGCCATTCTTCATCACCAGCAGGAGCCGGCATCTTCTTTGTTGAGAAGAAGGATCACACTCTTAGACCTTGTGTAGACTACCGTGACCTAAACAAGATAACGGTCAAGAATCGTTATCCTCTTCCTCTAATCCCCAAATTATTTCAAAGGCTGCGAGGAGCATGTTTCTTCTCAAAATTGGATCTGAGGGGCGCTTACAACCTAGTGAGAATTCGTGAAGGTGACGAATGGAAGACGGCCTTTCGAACCCGATTTGGGCATTTTGAATATCTGGTAATGCCTTTTGGTCTCTGTAATGCCCAGCAACCTTCCAACACCTAGTAAATGATGTATTTTGGGACTATCTGGATCTATTCCTCATCATTTATCTGGATGAAATCCTGGTTTTCTCCAGTTATATAGAAAGTCTTCGGGATCACGTAAAGAAAACTCTGGATAGACTACGCCAGCATCGCCTCTACGCAAAGGCCGAGAAATGCGAATTTGAGAGGCAATCCATCCAGTTCCTTGGGCTTGTGATCACTTCTGAGGACATCTCTATGGACCCCCAAAAGGTGTCTGCCATCTTACAATGGCCCATTCCAGGAGACAGGAAAGCAGTGCAGCACTTTATAGGGTTCGCAAATTTCTATAGGAAATTTATCAAAAACTTCTCTGGAATCATCGCAACAGTGACACAGCTCACCAGGCAGCATATTCCCTTCAAGTGGACTCCTGAGGCCCAAGCAGCCTTTGAGCAATTAAAAATCATGTTCACCTCCGCACCTATCCTGAAGCATCCAGACCCTGCTCTAGCCTTTGTCCTTGAAGTGGACGCTTCGGAGAACGCGGTAGGAGCCATATTGTCACAAAGACAGGGACTTAAATCCCCTCTGCATCCTGTTGCATTTTTCTCCAGGAAATTAAGTGTCTCTGAAAGAAAATTTGATGAGGGAGACATAGAGTTACTAGCCATCAAGGCAGCATTGAAGGAAAGGCGCTACTTACCGGAGGGAGCATCCCACCCTATTCTCATCTTCACTGATCATAAAAACCTAAAGTACCTGAAAACGGCAAAAAGCCTCAGGCCACGACAAGCAAGATGGGCACTATTTTTCTCCCGCTTTGTCTTCCATCTGACGTACCATCCTGGATCAAAAAAATGGTAAACCTGACGCACTCTCCCGTATGTTTCCCGACCCAATTGTGCAGTCTGAACCCGACACGATTTTGCCAGCCAAGAATTTCTTACTTCTCCAGACAGACCTTGTAACGAAAATAAGAAAGTCGTGGATAATAATCCACCTCCCATAAATATGCACCTGCAATTAAAGGATGGTCTGTACTTCCACAAGGAACAAATCTTTGTGCCCGAAGAGCTCAGGACTCTTATTCTCAAGAGATGTCACGACCATCCCTTAGCGCAGTGGTTCTCAACCTGTGGGTTGCAACCCTTTGGGGGTCGAACGACCCTTTCACAGGGGTCGCCTAAGCCCATCGGGAAAACACATATTTGCAATGTGTAAAGAGCAGCTACTGTGTAGAAAGCAGCTACTGCCTAGAAAGCAGCTACTGTGTTCAAAGCAGCTACTGTGTTAAAAGCAGCTACTGAGTTCAAAGCAGCAGTATTGGAGGTAAAATGACACTACAGGAATTATAATTACTGGGTAAATAATTTTATGGTTGGGGGGTCACCACAACATGAGGAACTGTATTAAAGGGTCACAGCATTAGGAAGTTTGAGAACCACTGCCTTAGCGGGTCACTTTGGAATTCATAAGACTTCAGATTTGGTCTTTCACTCTTTCTGGTGGCCAAACGCAATAAAGGATTGCCAGGACTATGTGAAATCTTGCACAGTCTGTCTGAGGAACAAGTCTGATAAAGCCAAGACTTGGGGCCTGTTGGAATCCTTGCCCGGAGCGGAAAAACTTTGGAGTATGATTTCCATGGACTTTATGGTGGAACTTCCCCCATCAGAGGGATTCACCACTATTTTTGCAGTAATTGATCGCCTGTCCAAGATGGCTCACTTCATTCCCTTGAAAGGGACTCCTTCTGCCACGGAAACTGCCTCCGCTTTCATCAAGGAGATCGTAAGGCTACATGGCTTTCCCCTAAATATTGTGTCTGATCGAGGAGTGCAATTTACATCCAAATTTTGGAAAGCTCTGTGTGAGGCATTAGAGATCGAGTTACGCTTTTCCTCTGCTTATCACCCACAAATGAATAGACAAACGGAAAAGACAAACAAAACTCTGGAGCAATACCTCCGATGCTTCTCCTCATATTCACAGGATGAATGGGCATCGCTCCTTCCATTAGCAGAATTTGCATACAATAATTCCATTAATTCCGCCACCAAGCAATCTCCCTTTTACTCTAACTATGGATACCATCCCTCCTTTCTTCTGGAAATACCAGTGGAGGCCGCTGTTCTGGCAGTACAAGAAAGGATGGAGTTCCTGAGGAGGAACGGCAAAGTATTACAGAAGACAATTTCTGAAGCTCAGGCGAGTAACAAAAACTTTTTTGACAGAAAGAGAAGGGGCAACTTTAAACTGAAACAAGGGGATAAAGTCTGGTTATCCACGGCTAATCTAAAATTACAGTCAGGTCCATAATTATTGGGACATCGACACAATTCTAACATTTTTGGCTCTATACACCACCACAATGGATTTGAAATGAAACAAACAAGATGTGCTTTAACTGCAGACTGTCAGCTTTAATTTGAGGGTATTTACATCCAAATCAGGTGAACGGTGTAGGAATTACAACAGTTGGCATATGTGCCTCCCACTTATTAGGGACCAAAAGTAATGGGACAATTGGCTTCTCAGCTGTTCCATGGCCAGGTGTGTGTTATTCCCTGATTATCCCAATTACAATGAGAAGATAAAAGCTACAGAGTTCATTTCAAGTGTGCTATTTGCATTTGGAATCTGTTGCTGTCAACTCTCAAGATGAGATCCAAAGAGCTGTCACTATCAGTGAAGCAAGCCATCATTAGGCTGAAAAAACAAAACAAACCCATCGGAGAGATAGCAAAAACATTAGGCGTGGCCAAAACAACTGTTTGGAACATTCTTAAAAAGAAGTAACGCATCAGTGAGCTCAGCAACACCAAAAGACCCGGAAGACCACGGAAAACAACTGTGGTGGATGACCAAAGAATTCTTTCCCTGGTGACGAAAACACCCTTCACAACAGTTGGCCAGATCAAGAATACTCTCCAGGACGTAGGTGTATGTGTGTCAAAGTCAACAATCAAGAGAAGACTTCACCAGAGTGAATACAGAGGGTTCACCACAAGATGGAAACCATTGGTGAGCCTCAAAAACAGGAAGGCCAGATTAGAGTTTGCCAAACGACATCTAAAAAAGCATTCACAGTTCTGGAACAACATCCTATGGACAGATGAGACCAAGATCAACTTGTACCAGAGTGATGGGAAGAGAAGAGTATGGAGAAGGAAAGGAACTGCTCATGATCCTAAGCATACCACCTCATCAGTGAAGCATGGTGGTGGTAGTGTCATGGCGTGGGCATGTATGGCTGCCAATGGAACTGGTTCTCTTGTATTTATTGATGATGTGACTGTTGACAAAAGCAGCAGGATGAATTCTGAAGTGTTTCGGGCAATATTATCTGCTCATATTCAGCCAAATGCTTCAGAACTCATTGGACGCTTCACAGTACAGATGGACAATGACCCAAAGCATACTGCAAAAGCAACCAAAGAGTTTTTAAGGGAAAGAAGTGGAATGTTATGCAATGGCCAAGTCAATCACCTGACCTGAATCCGATTGAGCATGCATTTCACTTGCTGAAGACAAAACTGAAGGGAAAATGCCCCAAGAACAAGCAGGAACTGAAGACAGTTGCAGCAGAGGCCTGGCGGAGCATCACCAGGGATTAAACCCAGCGTCTGGTGATGTCTATGCGTTCCAGACTTCAGGCTGTAATTGACTGCAAAGGATTTGCAAACAAGTATTAAAAAGTGAAAGTTTGATTTATGATTATTAGTCTGTCCCATTACTTTTGGTCAATTAACAAGTGGGAGGCACATATGCAAAGTGTTGTAATTCCTACACCGTTCTCCTGATTTGGATGTAAATACCCTCAAATTAAAGCTGACAGTCTGCAGTTAAAGCACATCTTGTTAGTTTCATTTCAAATCCATTGTGGTGGTGTATAGAGCCAAAAATGTTAGAATTGTGTTGATGTCCCAATATTTATGGACCTGACTGTAAGTTGTCCATCAAAGCTTGGTCCAAGATACCTGGGACCATTCACTATCAAGAGAAAGGTGAACCCTGTGGCCTTAGAATTGGAACTACCTGCTAACATGAAGATTCACCCGGCATTCCATTGCTCCCTGTTAAAACCACATATCCCAAGTGGGTTTCCCAACCAGAATTCAGAGGCGCCTGCTCCACTGCTGGTTGAGGGAAATGAAGAATACGAGGTTGAGGCTATCTTGAATTGTAGGAAGAGGGGCGGACAGACCCAGTTTTTCATCAAATGGAAAGGTTATGGACCAGAGGATAACTCCTGGGAACCATCCACTAATGTCCATGCCCCACGGATAGTTCAAGCCTATCTCCGTCGTCACCCTGAGAAACGAGCCCTAGTGGACATCCGGAGGCTACCCCTATGGGGGGGCAATGTAAGGGATTTCCGGCAAGACGAATCGTGACCGGAAATGCGCGATCGCGCACACGCACGTGCACACGCACGGCAAAGATTGGCACCAGACGGCCTATTTAAGGAGTGTCTCTGCTCATGTTCAGTGCTGACTGGTCTTCAGCTCCCCCGTGTCCTGCTTGTTCCCGTATGATTCCTTTGTTGGTGACCCGGCTTGTTCCTCACCTGACTCTGATTGCTCTCCTGATACTGGTTCCTGACTTCGGCTCTGCTCCTGACCTTGGCTTTTCCTTCTGATTCTGTACCATGCTGCCCGACTGTTGATGACCCTTGGCTATCCCATGACACTGCTCCTGTCTCTTGTGCTCACTACCTGCCTTGCTCTGGTGCACGCCTGGCAATCTGCAAAACCTGCTCTGCCTACTACTACTGTGCCAAAATCAGAGGATCATCAGCCTTCCAAGGTTTTCATCAGTAAGAGCTGCAAACAACTACTGGTACTCTTGTTCCCCTGGGTCCTAGACTCCCTCTGTTCCTACTCCAGCGGGGTCAGGACTAGTGACACAAGTGAGGCCGACCTCGTCATTTCAATCTCCCATCAGGTACGTGACAGTCCCCATGGCACAGACAGCAAAACAGACAGCACTAAAATAGAATATATATATGTATATATATAAAATATTAATATATATATACAGTTGTGTTCAAAATATTAGCAGTCAGACATCACTAAACTGATCAGTCACTGTTTTTGGGCTGTAAGATATTCCATTTCTCTGATTTCAGAGATCGCTCATAAAAGATGACTTAGTGTGGGGACATCGACTGATTTCCAGAATCGTGGTATCACCCGTTCAGCAGCTGTCAGAATATGTATTCCCAGCCTCTTAGATTTCTTAGAGATACCCATAAAGGGTAGCCCCAAAAGATAGTGTATCGGGTCTAGGGGAAGGGTAACATTGAGTACTTGCTCTAAGACCATTTTAACCGTAGCCCAATACCCGTAATCTGTGGACAGAACCAAAGGACGTGAGCCAAGGTGTCTACTCCTCCCAAGCACCTTCAGCACCTGTCAGACAGATTCTGGTTGATCGAATGAAGCACTACAGGGGTTTTGTACCAATGCATCAATATATTATATAAATTTTCTTTATACACAACACAACGAGAGGTCTACAATACCTATTTTTATTACTTGGTGGTCCCTCTGTTTGTTTTCTTTATATTCATTGGATTTGGACTTCCCCGGTCCATTGAGGGCAGCAAGGAGTAGACATTCCAGGACATCCGAGATATAGTCAAAGCCCGTGCTGAGTCCATCCCCAAGCGCAGGAGTATTTGGGTTTGCTATTTTTCGTTGTTTGATGGAAGATGGATTGAGCCAAATATAGGGTAATCATGGAAGAAAACCTGTTAGAGCCTACAAAAGCCTTGAGACCGGGGTGGAGGTTCACCTTCCAGCAGGACAACGACCCGAAACATCCAGCCAAAGCTACAATGGAATGGTTTAGATCAGGGGTGGCAACTGTGGCCCTCCAGCTGTTGGTGAACTACAAGTCCCATCCATGGGCAGACTGGCAAATCATGGGGCCCCCGGACATAAGGGGATCATGGGGCCCCTGTGTCTCTGCCCACACTCAATCCACACCCAAAAAAGCCTATGAAAGGTACCAGGGGCATCTCATGGGGCCCCCTATCGACCCTGGGCCCTCGGGCAGTGCCCGAGTGCCGGAATGGCCAGTCCCCCCCTGGTCACATCATGCCTCTGCCTTTGGGAGTCATGCTTGTAACTGACAGTTTTGCAATGCCTCGTGGGACTCATGGGATCTAAACCAGGGGTGTTTCCCACCCCTGGTTTAGATCAAAGCATATTCATGTGTCAGAATTATAGTTGTGTTCAAAATAATAGCAGTCAGACATCACTAACAGGATCAATCACTGTTTTTGGTAGAAATTATATTTCTACATGGCAAATAATTTACTAGCAGGTGTAGTAGAGTAATAGAAATCCAACAGACCCAACAGTCATGACATGCATGCTGCTGATTCTGTGTCATTGAATCACTCATTAAAAGGGGGATGTTCAAAATAATAGCAGTGTGGAGTTCTATTAGTGAGGTCATTCATTCTTTGAAAAACAGGTGGCAATTATTGCCCTTATTTAAGGAAGGAAGGCAGCAAATGTTGATCGCAAATGCTTTAAAATGGCAACCAAAACCTGAAAGACGTGGAAGAAAGCGGAAAACTACCATTGGAATGGATAGAAGAATAGCCAAAATGGCGCGGACTCAGCCAACAATCAGCTCCAGGAAGATGAAAGAAGGTGTGACGTTCCCTGTGAGGACTGTTACAATTAGAAGACGCCTATGTGAAGCCAAGCTATCTGCAAGAAGCCCCCGCAAAGTCCCACTGTTGGGAAAAAGACGTGTGCTGAAGAGGTTACAATCTGCCAAAGAGCACATTGACTGGCCTAAAGAGAAATGGCGCAACATTTTGTGGACTGATGAAAGTAAGATTGTTCTTTTTGGGTCTAGTGGGCGGAGACAGTTTGTCAGACGACCCCCAAACACTGAATTCAAGCCACAGTACACTGTGAAGACAGTGAAGCATGGTGGTGCAAGCATCATGATATGGGGATGTTTCTCATACTACGGTGTTGGGCCTATTTATCGCATACCAGGGATCATGGATCAGTTTGAATACATCAGAATACTTGAAGAGGTCATGCTGCCTTATGCTGAAGAGGAAATGCCCTTGAAATGGGTGTTCCAACAAGACAACGACCCCAAACACACCAGTAAACGTGCAACATCTTGGTTCCAGACCAACAAGATGGACGTTATGGAGTGGCCAGCCCAATCCCTGGATCTTCATCCAATAGAAAACTTGTGGGGTGACATCAAAAATGCCGTTTTTGAGGCAAAACCAAGAAATAGAGAAGAACTGTGGAATGTGGTCCAATCATCCTGGGCTGGAATACCTGATCACAGGGGCCAGAAGTTGGGTGACTCCATGCAACACAGATGTACAGCAGTTCTCAGAAACAGTGCGACTACAACCAAATATTCATGAAGTCATGCAAAGGAAAGCAAAATCTTCAAACATTTCTCAGTTTATATGGTGAATGTTTGAGTTTGTAAAGAAGAAACAAACACTGCGATTTTTTTGAACGTCTACTCTTCACTTTTCTTCAATTTTTTTAGAGGAAAACACAAATTTGATGTATTTTTCTTCATGTTTTGATTTGGAATAGAATGTGTCGTGTTCCCAATGCATTTGTGTGGATGGAAATAAAAGCTATTAGAAGGATTTTGAGCTTTATTCACTTTTTTCAACACACTGCTATTATTTTGAACACAACTGTATATATATAATGTGTGTGTGTGTAATTTTCTAGCAAAGAAAATACTGATTTTTACTTGTATGTGTGAAATGTCAGGACTGGCCTGGGGGTCAAGTGATTAAATTATTTTCCATTCCATTCCATAAAAGCGTCATTTTTTTTGCGATCAATAATCTGGAACTTCCAGACCGGGTTTTAATCCTCAGAACAAAGCATCTGGATGATCATTCAGCCTTCAGCCATTGTTGACAAAGTTAAGACGCAATCATTAGTTCTGTTTGCCGTCACCATCGGCGCGAAATCCTGGCAGCAGCTGCGCCTTTCGCAATCTGAAGAGCGGCTGCCATTGAATGGGAAGGAATTGGCACATCTGTTAGCTGTGATTGCTCTGTACACTCTTACAAGCCGCCCCCCCCCCCCGTGCCATTGATCGGAAGTGTACCCAGGATGGATCGGGACTTCAAGCGTTTCCCTCCGGCCCCTCTCCACATATCCTAATGTAATTATTGTCTCCAAACAGGTTTTGATTTTGCGATATGCCTTAATGAGAACTAGATTAAGAATTAATTGTACAAATAAAAACAGCTTGCTGGAAGCCTTGGGTGATAGTTGTGGGATAGGAATCAGATGCCTGCTCTTGTTTGACAATCCACGTAGCGGGTGATGGGATGAAAGACATGTTGAGTGCCATGCGCTCCTTTTGTTAAGTGTATGAAGTCGGGAGTTGGTGGCAATGGGAATTCCTATTCCGTATCATTGGTGTAAAGCACACATTGCATTTTCTATGACGTTTGCAAAATGCTTAACATTTTTTTGGAGGGCAGAAGGGACAGAATGTCTTCTAGGTTATCGTTTGTATCCCTGTCGGGTACATTTACCTTTAATTCCTATCTGGGGACATACAGGTGAAACTCAAAAAATTAGAATATGGTGCAAAAGTTAATTTATTTCAGTGCAGCAACTTAAAAGGTGAAACTAATATATGAGACTCATTACATGCAAAGCAAGATAGTTCAAGCCGTGATTTGTCATCATTGTGATGATTATGGCTTACAGCTCATGAAAACCCCAAATCCACAATCTCAGAAAATGAGAATATTGTGAAAAGGTGGAATATTCTCGGCTCAAAGTGTCCCACTCTAATCAGCTCATTCAGCCATAACACCTGCAAAGGGTTTCTGAGCCTTTAAATGGTCTCTCAGTCTGGTTCAGTAGGAATCACAATCATGGGAAAGACTGCTGACCTGACACCATCATTGACACCCTCCATAAGGAGGGAAAGCCTCAAAAGGTAATTTCAAAAGAAGTTGGATGTTCCCAAAGTGCTGTATCAAAGCACATTAATAGAAAGTTATGTGGAAGGGAAAAGTGTGGAAGAAAAAGGTGCATAAGCAGCAGGGATGACCACAGCCTGGAGAGGATTGTCAGGAAAAGGCCATTCAAAAGTGTTGGGGACTTTCACAAGGAGTGGACTGAGGCTGGAGTCAGTGCATCAAGAACCGCCACACACAGACAGATCCTGGACATGGGCTTCAAATGTCGTATTCCTCTTGTCAAGCCGCTCCTGGACAACAAACAACATCAGAAGCGTCTTACCTGGGCTAAAGAAAAACAGACCTGGCCTGTTGCTCAGTGGTCCAAAGTCCTCTTTTCTGATGAGAGCAACTTTTGCATCTCATTTGGAAACCAAGGACCCCAAGTATGGAGGAAGAATGGAGAGGCCCAAGGACCCCGAGTATGGAGGAAGAATGGAGAGGCCCAAGGACCCCGAGTATGGAGGAAGTATGAAGAGGCCCAAGGACCCAGAGTATGGAGGAAGAATGGAGAGGCCCAAGGACCCCGAGTATGGAGGAAGAATGGAGAGGCACAAGGACCCCGAGTATGGAGGAAGAATGGAGAGGCACAAGGACCCCGAGTATGGAGGAAGAATGGAGAGGCACAAGGACCCCGAGTATGGAGGAAGAATGGAGAGGCCCAAGGATCCCGAGTATGGAGGAAGAATGGAGAGGCACAAGGATCCCGAGTATGGAGGAAGAATGGAGAGGCACACACTGCAAGATGCTTGAAGTCCAGTGTGATGTTTCCTCAGTCTGTGTTGATTTGGGGAGCCATGGCATCTGCTGGTGTTGGTCCACTGTGCTTCATTAAGTCCAGGTTTAACACAGCCGTCTACCAGGAGATTTTGGAGCACTTCATGCTTCCTTCCGCAGACGAGCTTTATGGGGATGCTGACTTCATTTTCCAGCAGGACTTGGCACCTCCCACACTGCCAAAAGCACCAAACCTGGTTCAAGGACCGTGGGATTACTGTGCTTGATTGGCCAGCAAACTCGCCTGACCTTAACCCCATAGAGAATCTATGGGGCATTGCCAAGAGAAAGATGAGAGACATGAGACCGAACAATGCAGAAGAGCTGAAGGCCGCTATTGAAGCATCCTGGTCTTCCATAACACCTCAGCAGTGCCACGGGCTGATAGCTTCCATGCCAAGCCGTATTGAGGCAGTAATTGCTGCAAAAGGGGCCCAAACCAAGTACTGAGTACATATGCATGCTTCTACTTTTCAGAGGTCCGATATTGTTCTATGTACAATCCGTGTTTTATTGATTGCATGGAATATTCTCATTTTCTGAGATTGTGGATTTGGGGTTTTCATGAGCTGTAAGCCATAATCATCACAATGATGACAAATCACGGCTTGAACTATCTTGCTTTGCATGTAATGAGTCTCATATATTAGTTTCACCTTTTAAGTTGCTGCACTGAAATAAATCAACTTTTGCACCATATTCTAATTTTTCGAGTTTCACCTGTAAATACAAGGGCTGTACAAAAAGTCAATGCATAGGTTGTTCAAATTTCACATATTGGTAGAGGTGATTGTAGCCGTATTAGTGCACTCGTGACAGAAACAATTGAGTATTGTCTGTGATACTTTTTTTTTTTGCACTAACATACAATTGTCAGGACAAGCTTTCTGGGTATGTCCCCTTCTTCAAGGTCCCAGCAGTACTACTTCACAAAGTTTTTAGCAGAATGTTAAAAGAAACAATCTCTGAGGGGTAAAAAAACAAAAAACAAAAAAAAGCACACACAAACAAATGTACACAGCAATGGTTATAAAACTATTTATTTATTTCAGGTACTTATATAGCGCCATCAATTTACTCTGCGCTTTACATATATATTGTACAGTCACATCAGTCCCTAACCCTCAAGGGGTGTACAATATAAGGTCCCTAACTCACATTCATACATACACATACTAGGGCCAATTTAGACAGGATCCAATGAACCATCCAATGGAGTGTGGGATGAAACCGGAGTACCCAGAGGAAACCCTCGCAGGCACAGGGAGAACATGCAAACTCCAGGCAGGTGGTGCTCTCTCAGTTTCTCTCAAAACTAGGATTAGACTAGAGGTAAGATAGAGCAAAAGCAAAGACTGGGGGGGGGGGGGGGTTGGGACAACACTCACAGTAGGCTCCATGTACACGAGCTTACCCTGACTGCCAGCCATGGGAAAACGCAAAATGCGGTAACTGCGGTACCGCGATTTTGCCGGGTTTTTGCAGCATTTTGCGTTTTCCCATGGCCGGCGGTCAAAACGTTCCTATCCTGAATGCAATTCTTCTGCGTCCAGGAGAGGGACGTTTAGGGTTCATGTACACTGTAGCTGCTAAACTGACGTTCAGGAGATGTTGAGCGTTTTTTTTTTTCAGCAGCCCCTGAACTCTCCCTAATGTTCTCCTATGTGTCCATGTACACATCATCGTTTACAGTAGTTTCCAGGCAGCTGAGTTTACAGTCGTTTTCACCACAATTGCGTTCAGGAGTAGATTTTACTGGTGCTTCATATGCCAAACGCTTGTAAACGCGTGTAAAAGTTTGTGAAGTACATACCCTGAAAATTGTATGTTAGTGCAAATAAAAAAGTATCACAGACAATATTCAATTGTATATGTTGGTAGTGTAACTCTTCCTCTATAGCAGGGGGTCTCCAGACTTTTGAAACAAAGGGACAGTGTACTGTCCTTCAAATATTAGGGGGGCCAGAGTGTGGCCAGTGGGAGTAGAAAATGCCATAGGCTTGGTGGACGGTGAGAGTAAAAAAATTGCATCATTGGTGTTAGTAGGAGGAATAGTGCCCCATAACTGGTGTCAGTGGGAGAATTAGTTCCCCTTTTCTGGTGTCAGTGGGAGAAATAGTGCCCCATCACTGGTGTCAGTGGAAGGAATAGCGCCCCATCATTGGTGTCAGTGTGAGAATTAGTTCCCACTTTCTGGTGTCAGTGGGAGGAATAGTGTCCCATCATTGGTATCAGTGGGGGGAATAGTGTCCCATCATTGGTATCAGTGGGAGGAATAGTGCCCCATCATTGGTATCAGTGGGAGGAATAGTGCCCCATCATTGGTGTCAGTGGGAGGAATAGTGCCCCATCATTGGTATCAGTTGGAGGAATAGTACCCCATCATTGGTATCAGTGGGAGGAATAGTGCCCCATCATTGGTATCAGTTGGAGGAATAGTACCCCATCATTGGTGTCAGTGGGAGGAATAGTGCCCCATCACTGGTGTCAGTGGAAGGAATAGCGCCCCATCATTGGTGTCAGTGGGAGAATTAGTTCCCACTTTCTTGTGTCAGTGGGAGGAATAGTGTCCCATCATTGGTATCAGTGGGGGGAATAGTGTCCCATCATTGGTATCAGTGGGAGGAATATTGCCCCATCATTGGTATCAGTGGGAGGAATAGTGCCCCATCATTGGTATCAGTGGGAGGAATAGTGCCCCATCATTGGTGTCAGTGGGAGGAATAGTGCCCCATCATTGGTATCAGTTGGAGGAATAGTACCCCATCATTGGTATCAGTGGGAGGAATAGTGCCCCATCATTGGTATCAGTGGGAAGAATAGTGTCCCATCATTGGTATCAGTGGGAGGAATAGTGCCCCATCATTGGTATCAGTGGGAGGAATAGTGTCCCATCATTGGTATCAGTGGGAGGAATAGTGCCCCATCATTGGTATCAGTGGGAGGAATAGTTCCCCATCATTGGTGTCAGTGGGAGGAATAGTGCCCCATCATTGGTATCAGTGGGAGGAATAGTGCCCCATCATTGGTATCAGTAGGAAGAATAGTGCCCCATCATTGGTATTAGTTGGAGAAATAGTGCCCCATCATTGGTGTCAGTGGGAGGAATAGTGCCCCATCATTGGTGTCAGTGGGAGGAATAGTGCCCCGTCATTGGTATCAGTGGGAGGAATAGTGCCCCGTCATTGGTATCAGTGGGAGGAATAGTGCCCCATCATTGGTATCAGTGGGAGGAATAGTGCCCCATCATTGGTAACAGTGGGAGGAATAGTGCCCCATCTTTGGTATTAGTGGAAGGAATAGTGCCCCATCTTTGGTGTCAGTGGGAGGAATAGTGCCCCATTTTTGGTGTCAGTGGAAGGAATAGTGCCCTATCATTGGTATCAGTAAAGGCATACTGCCTGTAATCAGTGGAAGGAATATTGCCCCAAGGGCCAGATAAAGGCAAGCAAAGGGCCACATCCAGCCAGCGTGCTGCAGTTTGGAGACCCCTGCTCTACAGTAACTTTTCTTCTTCTATTTCATTGCACATAAATAATGGATTCCAAGCAGACGCAACATGGCATCATTGAGTTCTTGATTAAGGATTGATGAAGGCTGTCCAACATCCACAGAAGGCTACAGAATGTAAATGGAGATGGCACCATTGACAAGAGTCAACAATGAAAAGATGTTCCTCTTGCCAATGGTGTCATCTCAACAAACATTCTAGAGCAGAGACCTGAGTGTAATCTGAGACCTGAGTGGATGGAATGGAAATAATGCAAGGAAATCATAGGCGCATGGAACCTGCAGACCAAAAGTTCATGGAGAGTCTTAATGAATCCAGTGGTAGGAATCCAATTATGAAGAAGGGGATTGAACAGTCTAAATACCAGGGCAGGATGTGGTAGAGTGAAGCAGACTCTAATGTGGAAGAAACCGCAGAGCCTTTAAGTGTAGGCTGTCATGCACGTTTAATGGTTAAAAAAGTAAGTACGCAGCTCACATATTCATGATAAATTACAGGCTCATCATAGATGTGGATAATTAGTCCGCCTCATTGCCAAGATGGTAAGCCGCTGTGGGATGGTAGGACAGTGGACACGAGGGGCAGTCAGGGTGGATAGACCCAGGGGTGGACTGACCATTTGGAAACCAGGGCACTGCCCGACGGCCCAGGGACAGTAGGGGGCCCCATGAGATGCCCCTGGTACCTTTTTCATAGGCTTTTTTGAGTTTGGGCAAGGACACAGGGGCCCCATGATCCCCTATTGCCCGGGTGCACCATGAGTTGTTAGTCTGCCCCTGGATAGACCACCGAGGCTTCCTCCGCTGTAATGGCCAGCTGTAGGATTCCGAGAAGTGGCTTCGGCGCCTCATGTCCTCCAACTGCGACGTGTTTCTGAGCATGCGCAAGGTCCTACAGAGAGAAAGGAGCACGCTGGTGTCTGTCGGACCTTGCACATGGGGTGGGGGCAGAGACGAGGGGGATGCCACAGCTGCAGGAGAGATGCGTGGACCACATGAAATGGCCTGGTGGGCCTTGTGTTTGACATGTGGCATCAGAAGTAACTCACGAAGATAGTTGATGGAAGAGAGAGCAGGTAGGGACCACACTAGGTGCTTTGGATCGAGGTACGTACACACTATCAAAGGATATGCTTTGTTCATTTTTCATGTCAGAGGTTTACAACCACTTCAATTCCCATGGTCTTGAAATGGGATGTCCAACAATCCCGTCTAGGCATTACGGTCAGGTGTGCTTACTTTTCTGGCTATGTAGTATATTTAATGATGGTGGAGAGAGACAGACAGACACAGTATATCCTGCAAATCCTGTATCGCAGGGTCAAAATTGTCCAACCATCGTAGCAGATTCCTACCGCTCTGATCTCTTCTTTTGGTGAAGTTCAATCTGAATGCATTTCTTTATGAACAATTTCAGCACCCAGTCTGTGGACAGCACCGTCTACCTGGAAATTAGGCCTCATGCACACTGTGCATTTTTACAGCGGCTGTTTAGGGCACCAGGCGTTTTTTTTTTTTTTTCTAAAGCCAGTAAACTCCCCATCACGTTATGTCCATCCACACATAGGCTTTTAGGCTCCATGCACACGGGGCATGTTAACCTCCCTGGCGGTATTCCCGAATGTAGCTCGGGGTAACATTTCAGTACCAAAAGCGGTAACCCCGAGCTACACTCGGGAATACCATGCGGCGCTGCTCCGGCATGTGTTCTTCACTTATCTTACCCTGCGCTCCCACGATGTGTCCCCTGCAGCGTCCCCGGCCATCTCCTCCGGCCGATGCCAGCATCCGGCTTCTGTGTCCTGTCCCTGTGACGTCGGGACGTACGGGCGCCGCCGCCGCCGGCGGCGGGAAATTTAAAAATTTTAAAAAATGTCATTTTTTTTTTTTCATTTTACATAGTAAAACATTGCTGTTTCAACCTATTTCACATACATTTTGTCCCGAGTGCTTTGTCCGGCGCCCTGCCTGCATTTTGTCTGTTCTTTCTGCCTGGAAACTGAGAAACGTCCATGGCGTCCAAAAAGTGTCCCTTTAGGTCAAAAGTGGTTTAGACCGGCTAGAGAACAGCGATAGTAAATCAGAACCACTTGCAGAATTGAGTGATAATGATTCGTGGGGGAAATTCCTCATCAGACACTGAAAACGATTTTGCGACTTTGCTCAGCGATGTGCGAACTTGGCGCTCTATTTCACATTTCAGTGTTTTTGGTTTGATTATATTATTGAATTAAATTTTTTATTATTTTTATATTATTTTTATGATTATTTATTAAATTATAATTTTTGATTTCGTGTTTCAAATT
The DNA here is from genome assembly GCF_062004578.1 of Staurois parvus. Lineage (NCBI taxonomy): Eukaryota > Metazoa > Chordata > Amphibia > Anura > Ranidae > Staurois > Staurois parvus. The sequence continues at coordinate 545,684 of NW_028318692.1, forward strand.
TTATCATACCCGGGATGTTTACTAGACTCTTGTTCGGACAGATTTCAGTGAGTTATTCCTAAAAATTACAGCCTACAATAAAAAAATACATATTTCCATGCAAAAAAATGGTACCGCTTTCAGCACCAAAAATCTGAAATAATCATACCGCCAGGGAGGTTAATAAGGATGGTATCATTATCTGTGTAGAGTCACATTAAAAACGCATGTTTTTCAGCATTTTTAGATTTGCACTAGCGATTGGCATCATTTTTCTGCATTTTTCAACGTTTGAGGTTTTTAGCATTTTTTAAAAAAAATTGTTTTTGCTCACAAAAGTCCAAAAACGCTGGTTTGCCACGTTAGAGCATTTTTACAGCTAAAAAACTTCTCTAGAAACCCACTAGTTCCAGCCCAAAAAATGCCCCTGTCCAAAAACGCTTATTACAGTCTATGTGTGCATGGACACATAGGATAACATGCGGGGGGGTTTACTGGCTGTAGAAAAAAACGTCAAAAGCCAAAAACAGCTGCTGTAAAAACGTCCCGTGTGCAGGAGGACTTATCAGCTTTTTTTGGCTGGGGGGGTTTTCAGGCTGGAAACATGGAAACACCCCCCCCCCATTACTTTTGAAGAGAAATTTCTCAGCTGTTAGCCCTCATGCACACGGGACGTTTTGATAACGCTGGTAACGGGTGGACTGACAACTCATAGGGCCCCTGGGCAATAGGGGATCATGGGGCCCCTGTGTCCTTGCCCAAACTCAAAAAAGCCTATGAAAAAGGTACCAGGGGCATCTCATGGGGCCCCCTACTGACCCCGGGCCCTCGGGCAGTGCCCGAGTTTCCAAATGGTCAGTCCACCCCTGACTAGTAACATTAGCGGTGTAAAGTCACGTTAAAAATGTCTTTCAGCTTTTTTTTTTAGCATTTTTGCATTAGCGTTTAGCAGCGTTTTTCCGTGTTTGTATTTTTTAGCAGTTTTTTTACCACAAAAAAAATTTTTTTGGTCAAAAAAAATGTTCAAAAGTACCAGTTTACGGCGTTTTAAAGCATTTTTCAGCGTTAGAGTGTTTTTACAGCTAAAAAACTCCACTAGTTCTGGGGTTTTTACCAGCCAAAAAAACGTTGATTCCAGTCTGTGTGTGTACGGACACATAGGATAACATGCGGGGGGGTTTACTGGCTGTAGAAAAAAACATCAGAAGCCAAAAACAGCCGCTGTAAAAACGTCCCGTGTGCGTGGGGACTTATCAGCTTTTTTTTGGTTTGGGCGTTTTCAGGTTGGAACACCCCCCCCCCCCTGGAACTACTGCATTTGAAGAGAAATTTTGCAGCTGTAAAAACGCTCTAACGCTGCAAAGGGCAGCTATCCGGCGTTTATGAGCATTTTTGATCCTCAAGCTTTTTGTGGTACTATCATTTTTCTAAAAAACACTAATAAAATGGAAATGCTGAAAAAACTCTAAAAACACTTACCGTATTTTTTGCTCCATAAGACGCACATAGGTTTTAGAGGAGAAAAACAAGAAAAAAAACATTCTGAACCAATGGACTGTGGACATAGTACAGGAGATGACCAGAGACTGCGGACACAGTACAGGAGATGACCAGAGACTGCAGACACAGTACAGGAGATGATCAGAGACTGCGGACACAGTACAGGAGATGATCAGAGACTGCGGACACAGTACAGGAGATGACCAGAGACTGCGGACATAGCACAGGAGATGACCAGAGACTGCAGGCATAGTACAGGAGATGACCAGAGACTGCGGACACAGTACAGGAGATGACCAGAGACTGCAGACACAGTACAGGAGATGATCAGAGACTGCGGACACAGTACAGGGGATGGCCAGAGACTGCGGACACGGTACAGGAGATGACCAGAGACTGCGGACACAGTACAGGAGACGACCAGAGACTGCGGACACGGTACAGGAGATGACCAGAGACTGCGGACACAGTACAGGAGATGACCAGAGACTGCGGACACAGTACAGGGGATGGCCAGAGACTGCGGACACAGTACAGGAGATGACCAGAGACTGCAGACATAGTACAGGGGATGACCAGAGACTGCGGACACAGTACAGGAGATGACCAGAAACTGCGGAGAGTGCAGGAGATGACCAGAGACTGCGGACAGTGCAGGGGATGACCAGAGAGACTGCGGACAGTACAGGGGATGACCAGAGACTGCGGACATAGTACAGGAGATGACCAGAGACTGCGGACATAATACAGGGGATGACCAGAGACTGTGGACATAGTACAGGAGATGACCAGAGACTGCGGACACAGTACAGGAGATGACCAGAGACTGCGGACACAGTGCAGGGGATGACCAGAGACTGCGGACACAGTGCAGGAGATGACCAGAGACTGCGGACAGTACAGGAGATGACCAGAGACTGTGGACAGTGCAGGGGATGACCAGAGACTGCGGACAGTGCAGGGGATGACCAGAGACTGCGGACCTTTAGGAAGGGAGGGGGAGCGGGTCCCTGAATTTGACAAGTACCCGCTCCCACTTCCGCAGAGTTCTCCTTCCTGTACTGTGGGCACCCGACTTTGACAGCCGGGAGCCCACTGCGCATGTGCGAGAAGCGCTGCGCTTTGTGAATGGCTCGGCGTCTTTTGGGACCTGCACATGCGCAGTGGACACCCGGCTCTCACAGATGTCGGGGCGGGAAGAAGCCGGCGCGGAAAGACTACAGTGCTGGACCGAGGAACAGGTGAGTTCCTGCCGCAGAGAACAGCTGAGTGGAAATACCGGACCGGCCACTTTATATTTGCTCCATAAGACACACTGACATTTTCCCCCCTTTTTTTGGGGGGAAAAAGTGCGTCTTATGGAGCGCAAAATACGGTAAATATGCGTTTTTAATGCGTCATTCTACAGCTAACGTGCATGAGACTTAAAGACCTCTGACCCTCATTGAAAGAGTCATTCTCAGTGCAGCTAAGTATGTGAAATAAAAACCCTTTCATGAGTAAGACTGCAAAAAATATCCAACAAATTAATCTTTAAATTATTGTCCAAGGAGCCCATCCGCTTTTTACTAGGCCTACCTTTTCCAGGCCTCTCCAAACTTGCCAAGAAGCTATCCTCTCATGTTTTAACCTCCCTAGCAGTCTGATTATGTCCATATTTCTGTGCTCAAAGCGGTACTTTTTTTACATGAAAATATGTAGTTTTTTTTATTGTAGGCTGTAATTTTTAGGAATAACTCACTGAAATCTGTCCGAACAAGAGTCTAGTAAACATCCCGGGGATGATAAAATTTGAAACACAAAATCATAAATTATAATATAATAAATAATCATAAAAAAGAATAATATAATAATAATAAATGTAATTCAATAATATAATCAAACCAAAAACACTGAAATGTGAAATATAGCGCCAAGTTCGCACATCACTGAGCAAAGTCGCAGAATCGTTTTCAGTGTCTGATGAGGAATTTCCCCCACGAATCATTATCACTCAATTCTGCAAGTGGTTCTGATTTACTATCGCTGTTCTCTAGCCAGTCTAAAACCGCGTCTGACCTAAAGGGACGCTTTTTGGACGCCATGGATGTTTCTCAGTTTCCAGGCAGAAAGAACAGTAAAAATGCAGGCAGGGCGCCGGACAAAGCACTCGGGACAAAATGTATGTGAAATGGTTTGATACAGGAATGGAATACTATCAGATTTTAGTGTATTAAGTGTATGTAAAATTTTGACATTTTTGAATCTCCCGCCGGTTCTGCCCCCGTACATCCTGAAGCTCGCAGGGAACGGAACCTGGAAGACGGAGGACATGGCCAGGGACGCAACGGGAGGACAGAACGGGACCGCAGGACAAGGTAAGTGATCCAGGAGTCCATGCAGGGTATTCCCGAATGTAGTTCGGGGTTACCGCTTCTGGTACTGAAACTTAACCCCGAGCTACACTCGGGAAAACCACCAGGGGGGTTAAATTATTGTCCAAGGAGCCCCTCCACTTACCTTTTCAAGGCCTCTCTAAACTTGCCAAGAAGCTATCCTCTCATGTATTTTTTTTTTTTTGATCTCCCAATATGTGCAATTTTTATTTGTTGCAAATTCAAGTCTCTTGTTATCAAAATTTAACATTATACAAGCAAAACAGCGTTGATACATCCATCGTTTTCTGGATTGTTCGTGATCTGTCCATATTTTCCCCAGATAACTTTGCCGCCTTGCGTGACAAGACCCAGCTCACTGACATTCACTTCAATCACTGTGCCTTTTGTGATGACACCCAAGCTTGTATAAAGTGGAGAGGAAGGATTCTTTTTTACCCCAAGGATAGGGAGACAAAATGTGGCTTTTAATTCTGGATGTGTCACGTGTGCCTTTTTAAAACGCAAGCCCATTGGTCTAATAAATCTTCCATATTTAGGTGGTTTTCGGGTGAATCCAGGGGCGGACTGACCATTTGGGAACTCGGGCACTGCCCGAGGGCCTGGGGTCAGTAGGGGGCCCCATGAGATACCCTTGGTACCTTTCATAGGCTTTTTTGGGTGTGGTTTGAGTGTGGGTGAGGACACAGAGGCCCCATGATCCCCTATTGCCCGGGGGCCCCATGAGTTGTCAGTCCGCCCCTAGGTGAATCCATCCCCAACAAAGCAGACTTTGGTGACCATTCTCTTCCAGGCTTTCTTCTTTCTCTTTCCTGTGTGGATAACTTTAAGCACTTCTGTTTCTCCCTGAGCACGCACTTTGGGTAAAGGAACTTCCCACTTGCCTGCTTTTTCTTTTCGCTTTTGCTTGATCATATTGGAGAGAACTTTGGCTCGGCTCTGCCCTTCTCTGTCCAGTAGATAAGCTGGTATAGCTCCTTCTGGTATCTTCTTGTAAGGGTGTGACGCATGGATTAATACTGGTGTGTAATGTTAAACTGCAATATGCTCTTTGGTCAGTAGATGGCAGCAAAGTACAAGAATCGATTTTGTAGTGACTTTTGCTAAGACAAGATAAATGCTTATTTACCCTATAAAGTTTAATGAATACTAATTTAGGGGCCGAGTAGGACCCTCAGAAGGGTCATAGTGAACTGTAAATGAAGGTTTGAGGCTGCAATTAAGAAATGACTTACTGCATCACAAACTCTATGGGAAGGGGAGGAGTTCCTGTGCTGAGGAGGAAGTGGAGTCTGGGTCTGGCTGTTGGATGCTGAGGACGTCTGGAGAATCTGTGTGGGGCCTGGAAGAGGATTTACGGCTCACAGTGGAATCTGGCGAGGGCACCTAAGGAAGATTCACAACGAGACCAGGAAACAAGTGACTGTATGGTTCGGTTCCAGAGTGGGTCAGGAGAAAGCACCAAGAGCCTGCCAGGGAGCTGTAAGTGCGGCTTTGCCGCAGCACATCACACCACACGTGGTCAGTGACATTTTGGATATACCAGAAAGTTACAAGAGACACACTCCACTTTCCTTTGGATTACAAATAGTATTGCGCAATACTTAGGGTGCACCCCAACGTTATATCTTGCTCAGGAACATTCGGTCGCAGCCAGGCTGCTTTCTGGACATTGGGGAAAAGTCTGCAAGTACGGGGTTAGTGTTAGACAGTATTATTCTTACTGTATGGTTATGCGCTGTTATTCTGTCATTCTGTTTACGTATGCTCAACTACATGATCACTATAACTGTTCAGTAAACGTAATTGTTTTAAAAGAACCACTGTCTGTGTCTGTGTGGCATCGTGTACCCTCTGAATCTGTGGGCCCAGCCCTCGGTCTTCCTTCATTCTCATCATTCCTCTGTTTGGCATTCCTCTTCTCATGCATTTTGATAGTTTTCTTCATCTGTATTTTCTCGGCATGTCGCTGCTTGTGGTACAGTTTGGCCTTCAGTCCAATGAGTTTCTTTGCTTTCTGCAACCTTTCATGAGCCTCACGGCTCTCCTTCTTCCTCTTCTTTTCATGGTAGTCCAAGCGATAACCGTACCGCTTACGGTGCAATTTGATGTAGTCCTTCTGAGGCCTGATGTCGGTCTTGTACCCCAGGCTCTTATTTTCGGCCTCCTCTCTCAGCAGATGGTACACAGAGCCCAAAGACCCTCCGGGCCACCGCCACCGTGCAACGATGGTATCAGAAAAGGAAAAGCCCTCTTATGTTTTATCAGCGGCCAGGAGAACCATTCCCATGCATTGGCTATCTACTACGCCTCGTACGCGGCCGGAATTGGTGAAGGTTATAACAGAAATGATTGATAAAAAAAAAATCAGTGAAGCAATAAAACAGCGCAAAACATGAAATGAATCAAAAATAATTATACACAAATCATAATAAATGATAAAATAAATGTCCAAAACCATTTATTTATTGTATAACCGCAGAATTTATTAGGGTTTATGTATAATTATTTTTGATTCATTTCATGTTTTGAGCTGTTTTATTGTTTCACTGATTTTTTGATTTTTATCAATCTTTTTGATTCTTATGAAGGCACAGCAGCATTCACTTTCACATTTTTCACACAGTTCTTGTGGCGCAGGTTGTTTTTGTTTCAGTATAACAGAAATGAGAAGAATGGAGTACCTCACTGCATGCTGTCCTCATCTTTGAAGCAGTTCGGGAACAGTGGGATCTTGCCGTTTCCGATTTGTCCACTTAATTGTCTGAAAATACTAATTAATTCTTATGCACTGACATTGTATGTATCCATTTGCCTTTCATCCATGAGTCTATCTTTTTTTTTTTTTTTACATTTGACTTGTGATTGTTATTTTATATTTCTATGCAATTTTGTTTGTTGTAAGCGCTTTGAAAATCAATAAAAAGTAAATTATTTAAAAAAATCTTACAAAGCCCACACTGAGGGGCAGGGGACAGCTCATATCTGTTGGTTATGTGTTAGAGAAGACACTAGTAGCTTGTGATGAGGCAGAACTCTGACTTTACTTGTGTGGCTTAAGTTGTAAACATACAAAGCACATTTCAGCAGACAGTGATAGCAGACATCTTGTTTTGAGAGAGAGAGAGGAAGAGAGAGAACCAACAAGTTTTACACATATGCACAACTAGTAACCTTAGTGTACAGTGTCATCTACTGGTCAAGTGATATTAACACACGGTACTATATAGTACATGCTGCTGCATTCCCAACAATATCCCCCCCCCATCTTTACCCCTCATGTATGCTCAGTGTTAGCCACCCGTCCACCTCTCTGCCACATCTCCCCCCCCCCCCCTTTTTATTTTTTATTTTTTTTTTAATTTTTAATTGTCTTCCCTCCTCTTCCCCCTCTCTTATTTCCATCTCTTTTCCTCTTTTTTTGGGGTCCCCTGATTATCGGATTAGCCAAGTCATGGGAGGACAGCATTGGCCACAGTGCAAATAGTTGAACTTGGTATTGCCCTGTTGCAGTTGATGCCTCTGCCAGTTGAAAAATGGAAATTGCGGTTTCCGATATCGGGGGGGCTACAGGCCATCACACGTTTATAGAATTTTCTGTAACGATCTCAATGTCCATTGTTGTCCATGTTTCTTTAACTTTCAGAGATTTGATTTGTTATCGTAAGAATAACATATAGTGTGAATATGCTAATACCAATCTTCCCAAAAGTATATATCCCACAAATATATATAAAAAAAAAAAAGGTCCAAAAAAAGGCTAAGAAGTACAATTAAATAAATATAGTTATATTTATTTAATTATACTTCTTATCCTTTTTTTGGACTTTTTTTTTTCATATATATTTGTGTGATATATACTTTTTGGGAAGATTGGTATTAGCATATTCATATTCACACTTCGTCTCTACCTCTGAAGAAGTGTGTGCGCACGAAACGCGTCAGCTGGAGCCCAGGACGTCGTGACGTCACGCCGCCGGTGCCAAGTGGAGGCCCGGCGGCCATCTTAGATATTGGATGGTCAGTCATTTGTATTTACCTGACACTGCGATTCATTGCATCCCTGCTATACTTGCTTTAATAAAGATTTAACTTATATACTACACTATGAGTATTTCCCTCGGTCTCCTGTGAGGAGCTTTTCATTTTTCAGAGCCCTGATGTGATCCATCAGCTCCAGAGAGGGGAACGTTTTTCACCATCAAGGATTTCTTATCTACACATCCCTGGAAGGGGATTTCTGGCTTTCTGGATCCCATCTTCACCACGCGAGGGCGCTTCTGCCTCATTATCTCCAGTTTCATTCCATATTCTGACCAGAGAGAGGGGGGATCTTCAGGATAATTACACACCGCGTATTTTGAATACGCTTCTGGTTAGTGCGCGTTTCTACCATATGCACTGGGAACACAGAGAGCACCTTCACAGAACTTTATTTCATTTTCATTTTTATTTTACTATATTGTTTGTGCATTTGTATCATTGGCACCCTCTATTTGTCAGCGCTGCATTTTACATTTTATACCTTACTTCTATGTTGCAGTACTTTACCTGTATGTGAAAAGGGAGGGAGGTGCAGCGCTATATATTCAGACAAATGATAAATGATTACACAATAATAAATGGTGACTGTAAGTTAGTAATGCCACTGAATGGTGGCTATAAGGTGAAGAGAGTGAAAACAGTCCAATGAAGGGGTGCTCTTAAGATCCAGGGTGATCTTCAGACGTCCAATATACAGGACCATCAGGTGATAAAATATAAAGACTGCGCACTCACCAGATACGCAATCTTTATGCGCATTTGTGTGAAATATCACTAGACCTCCTGTGTCATCATCCTGGTCTGGTCAGATCTGGTCAGCATATCCCTCATGGCCTGGTACCTGGACGGATGCAGCTGTTCTGTAGATTTGGCCGGTTCCCACCAGAACTTTCTTTCTGAAGATGTTCCTGTTTGTTTCAAACAAACAGGAACATCTTCAGAAAGAAAGTTCTGGTGGGAACCGGCCAAATCTACAGAACAGCTGCATCCGTCCAGGTACCAGGCCATGAGGGATATGCTGACCAGATCTGACCAGACCAGGATGATGACACAGGAGGTCTAGTGATATTTCACACAAATGCGCATAAAGATTGCGTATCTGGTGAGTGCGCAGTCTTTATATTTTATCACCTGATGGTCCTGTATATTGGACGTCTGAAGATCACCCTGGATCTTAAGAGCACCCCTTCATTGGACTGTTTTCACTCTCTTCACCTTATAGCCACCATTCAGTGGCATTACTAACTTACAGTCACCGTTTATTATTGTGTAATCATTTATCATTTGTCTGAATATATAGCGCTGCACCTCCCTCCCTTTTCACATATATGTTATTGAAGGTTTGATACGGTGCCTTTTCTGGTGTACAGCCGCTACCTATTATACAGTATCACATAAGCGCTCACTTATCTTTTGTTTCTCTTGAGTACTTTACCTGTATTTGCTGTTTTATTCCAATAAAATGTATTTGGATTAAAAAAAAAAAAAAAAAAAAAGATTGTCCAAGACATTTTAGAAATATTGAATTTTAGTCCAATCATGACTGGCTCTCTTAAGATGAGCAAATCCTGTAATCAGGGAGGGGGGGGTCAGATCTTCCGATTACTTTACTAGCGAAAATGACTTTACATCGATGGACCTTCAGCCGGCGTAATCATGAAACAGAAAATAACAGATGTAGACATCCGATTTCAACCAACAGCATCTCCCTTGAGGTATTCAGGGTGGAGCAGGTGAATCTAGACAGGCAAAGATTTCCCCTGATTCCGTTCGCTCTACTGAAAGTGGATGGGCGACAAAACCCACAGTAGCATAATTGATGTGGTTGATTCTGTGGTTTAATTGGCTAAAATCAATGTCAGTCATTCCTTCTAACCAACGGAAAGCCACTGCTCACTCAGTCATTCCTCGGTAATCATTTCCATAATGTTCTACTGAAGACTTTGCGGAATGCAGACATGGCAGAGAATGTATATCATTTATTATTTATTTATTTCAGGTACTTATATAGCACCGTCAATTTGCTCAGCACTTTACATATATATTGTACATTCACATCAGTCCCTAACCCTCAAGAGGTGTACAATCTAAGGTCCCTAACTCACATTCATACATACACATACTAGGGACAATTAACCTGCCAGCATGCCTTTGGACCCATATGGAAGAAAAATACATTTGAAATATATTTAAAAAAAATTCTTCCCAAATATATTGACATATATTTGAAATACTACATTTCTACCATATTCAATATATTTAATGAATATATATATATATATATATATATATATATATACACTGCATGTTGAAATGCATTTTTTATATACTGTATTACAAAATATATGAAAACTATTTTTACATTTTTTGTAAAAAAATGTTAAATATATTTTTCAGATTTTTTTTAACATTTAAAAAAGTCATTTTAACATATATTTTTTATATATATTTGTAAATGCATTCCACAAATGTAGATTCGTATTTTTAAAAACATACAGTATATTTGAAAATGTATTTTTAAAAATATTTTTCATATATTTTGTAGAAAGCAATTTTTGGAGAGGTAGGAGAGCTCCAGAAGCTCCAATCTTCAGAACCTCCCAGCCTGTACTGAGGTGACCTCACTACCTCACTCACAGGCTGACTCATCCCAGGCTGCTACTCAGCCTCTGTCTGAAAAAAATAAAAAACAAACCGCCTATCTAGCTAACCTGGAGGGTGTTACATCCAAATTCAAGAATAGATAAGTCAAAGCCAGGGTGAACAACAGATGGGAGGAGCGGAATTGATTCAGAAGGGCAGTCATAGTCAGAGAAAGGCAAGGGTCAGCTGGTAGTGATATGAAGAATCAGCAGGCTTGAGTGTTGCTGGGAAAACAAGCCAGGGTCAGTAGCTGCAATAAGTGATAAGGTATAGACAGAGCAGGAAAATTCAAAGATGGATTAGGAGCTGGGTCGATATAGACCTCAAAAAGAGGTCTGCATCGCAGGTCACAGAAAAACTGTTGAAGACCATTCAACATTAAGCCTAGTGTCACATATATGGTAGAAGCCAAGCTGATAGGGCTTCCCTTCACACCTCCTGTCCTGTTTTTCCCTCCAAGGTTGATGACAGGACATGGAGTGGCATAGGTGCCTGCCATAAGTCCTGACCTTTAGCAGGTCTGGTTTGTGCAGCACAGCAGAAAGTGCAGAGCAGGAACTCTTCTAGGAAGTCATCACCAGAACTTGAGGCATCTCCACCAGTGGAGATGAAGATTCAGGAGACAAGGGCAGAAACAGAAGCCAAGCCAGGGTCAGTATCACACAGGCAAGAAATAGTACCAATAGAATTAGGAAAAGGTAAAGTCAGATTTCAAACTGTTGGTCAGGTAACATAGGGATCAGAATCAGGCAAAGTCAGAAGGCAATCTAGGTCAAGTTGTGAAGAATCAGCGACCAGGGTCTGGTCCTGGGTCACAGGAGCTGACCAACACTCAGCAATTACCTTGAGTTCTACAGTACTTTAAATAGGCCACTGGGTGCCAAAGCTAATGCTAGCATGCCCGTTAAAGTTCGTTCCATGTGCACAGATCTTCAGGCATGACCACAAGCCAGGCTTTCCTTACACTAGGCTAAACTTAGCTAAAATATTCTGCATGGTTCCACTGTCAGAAGTACATACAAGTCTTCATAAGCTCATGGCCAGGGGCGGACTGACCATTTGGAAACTCAGGCACTGCCCGAGCGCCCGGGGTCCGTAAGGGGCCCCATGAGATGCCCCTGGTACCTTTTTCATAGGCTTTTTTGAGTTTGGGCAAGGACACAGGGGCCCCATGATCCCCTATTGCCCGGGGGCCCCATGAGTTGTCAGTCCGCCCCTGCTCGTGGCAACAATTTCATAAACAGAAATGGGTGTCCGAGAATGTTTATGGGTTGCAAATGGTTATAGAGGCCAGTGTAAAGAAAATTGGATTCTCAGGAAACCAGTGTGGCCTTATACTTACGTTCACATAACAATTGGTGTGTACACTTAGCGTTCAGCAGCCTATTTAAATGGATGTGTCACTGGGAGAAGTTGTTGAGTGGTCTTCAGCTTGCTCCATGTGTCCTAAGACATGATCCATTATATTTTCCTATATGTGTATGATCCTGCTGCTCCTTGGATTTTGCCTCTGCTCTCTGCCTCAACCTTGCTCATCTGGTTACTCTGACCTCGGCCTGTTCACTAGGGTTGCCACCTTAGCCCTTTAAAACTGAACACATATTAATTACACAGGTTCTGCAGCTGATTATGGTGGTAATTAAACTCACTTAGTGCCTTATGTGCATTAAATTATCCCCAGAACCTGTGTATTTAATATGTGTTCAGTTTTAAAGGGATGAGGTGGCAACCCTACTGCTTACTGGACATGTCTCTGCCTTCTGATTCTGTACTGCTCCTGCTCAGCTGCTACCAACCGTGGCCTGATTACTGGCCCCTGCCTGCTGATTGTGTACGATTTCTGCTCGGCTTTTATCGACCGTCTGCTTACTGGGCTTGCCCTGTCTGCTGATTCAGTCCCATGCTGCCCGGCTGTTACTGACCTTGGCCTGCTCACCAGTTTCTGGTTCCTTCCATCCACAGATACCATTGGCCAGCTACCATGGCACTCGTGCCACTCCGTGCCTTCACACTTTCCATCTCCACCTTCAGAAGTGTTAGGTAGGTGCAAGAGACGCCCCACAAAGTTCCAGTCTCCACCAGGTATGTGACAGTTGACAATACCTTCCAGCCAACTCCCTTCACCAGGACTAAAAAACTTGAACAAAATGTGTGCAGAACCTTGCCTAATGTTTTTTATCTCCAGGGAAGAGGGTCCTGCAGAACTGCCAACATGCGCTGGTTTGTTTGTTTTTTTTTATATATACAGTACATTTCTTTTTATTTCATTTTTACAAAGGTTCAACCAAGGTACACAAAATTAAACATAGACCCAGACAAGCTACAAAAATGGGGTAGGAGACCCCATGGCTACAAAACCGGGTCTTTCAATTGACCACGCAGGGTCATGCATTGAAAATTCTTTCTAGCTTCGCAGGTCTCAAACAAGGCACACACAGTCATAGAGTAGTAGTACCAAAAAGTATAGTCAAAAACATAAACCAAATCAAAACCTTGGGGAGACACCCAAAACAACCCCCCCACCACCCCCCATTGTACATCCAAGCCCCTAGTGCGAACCAATAAAGGATATCCTTCAGAAATCAGACCAGAGGTATGCCTATGTCCAAAGTAGGATGGAATATTTTCAATCCATAAACTGTATGGTCATATACAAAGGACTAATTACAGTTTCATGTCTACAGCAAATCGGTTCAGTACCAGGCTATATCTTACCAGGTCAATGCAGTGGTGTATGTAGGTTTTGCCCTAGGCAACACAAAAATCGTCTGCCCCCATGGACACCGATCCAAAACCCCCCCTTCCCCCTCCCTCGGAGAAAGCTTGACATTGACCAACAACACCCCTGCTCCCCACTTTTCATTACCCCTCCCTGGTGATAGAGAGAAAGACACTCATCTTCACAGCTCCGGACATCCCCGGGAATGAGGGTCAGGCTCTACATACACCATCAAGCAGCCCGCCGCCTTTTTCGGATCCCACCTGGTTCCCATGGTGTGTGTGTCCCTTCTTTCATCCCTTTTTCTGGGGGGAGGTGCTGCCCCCCTGAAAAATGCCGCCCAAGGCAAGTACCTTGTTTGCCTTGTGGTAAATACACCCCTGGGTCAATGTAAAATAAGTGGAGATATCCAGGAGCCATCTTAGTGGTTTGTTCTTTAAGATTAAATAAATACATAAAAAAAATAAATATAAAGAATTTGGATTCTTGGGTTGATGCTCACTTTTCTTGCCATATCTCCTACATTGTAGCAGCATGTATAGGAATCATCCCTACAGCTGCCATATCTGAGCAATTACAATCCAAATGACAGACTTTACTTCTTACTGTGAGACGTAAGCCATCTGGGAACCAGTGTCTTATGGCCACTGTAGTAGTGAAAATATGATAGACGTTCGAGCCTGACAATAGGTGTGTTGGTAGATCACTGGACCAAAAACCAAAAGGATAAAGCTTTGGATCTAAATTGTAGAAGCTCATTTTTTTTTTGTATTTCAATGGTTTTTATTAATTTTTAAACAGATTAACACAGGAGCAACAAATCACGCCCACGCAGGGGCTATCAATTGCACATAAAAAATTAGAAAGAACAGTGCTCTAACACCAACAGAGCAAAAGGTGCGCCCACAAAGAGGCTATTAATGGCACTTAAATGGCAAAAACATTAGTATAACACTGACAGTAACTCAGACTAAAGGCAGCTATTGACTGCCACACCAAAAACAAACAAAAAAAGAAATGGAAGGAGGAGTACAAAAGAAAAAAGATAACAAAACCAAGAGCGGGGGTCCGAGAATGCCAATACCGAACAACATCACATCCCCAGACTAGTCGGGGGGAGCGTGGGAAAGGCATATTGCAACCACGGCTCCCATATTTTCAAGAATTTACATTGGGAGTCGTTGCAGATACTCAACATCTGTTCATTGAGCATCATATTGGTCTTACGGTCCCGCACCCCCTTAAGAGGGACAAACGGGCTCTTCCAGGCCTGTTCTAGTGGCCGACAGAAATAAATAGGAAGCCAACTTCTGCTGATGAGCCAAGAGGCCGGTATAAGACAATAAAGCAAAGCATACCGAGCAGGGGTGAACTGACAACTCATGAGGCCCCGGGCAATAGGAAATCATGGGGCCCCTGTGTCCTCACCCACATTCATACCCAGGGGCGGACTGACAACTCATGGGGCCCCCGGACAATAGGGGATCATGGGGTGCCTGTGTCCTTGCACAAACTCAAAAAAGCCTATGAAAAAGGTACCAGGGGCATCTCATGGGGCCCCCTACTGACCCCGGGCCCTCGGGCAGTGCCCGAGTTTCCAAATGGCCAGTCCGCCCCTGCTCATACCACACCCAAAAAAAGCCTATGAAAGGTACCAGGGGCATCTTATTGGGGCCCCCTACTTACCCCGGACCCTCGGGCAGTGCCCAAGTTTCTAAATGGTCAGTCCGCCCCTGATACCGAGCATCCCGGCGTATGAACGAGGTGAAAAGGAGGCCAAACACATGAGACCAAAAACAAAACATTCTCGGGCATGACCACAAGATATGCAATACATCACCATGATGGCCACAACCCCGAAAGCATCGATCACTGCAGGCAGGGTTCGCCTGGGCCAAACGAGCCGAAACCCAATACCAACGAAACAACACTTTGTATGCCGCCTCCAGCGTGGTCGTATTAAATGATAGAAGCTCTTTTAATCAGTGTGTCCCTGGAGATCCCCAGAGTAGACAAAAAAAAAAGTGTGGCAATACACAACTTCTGTGGCACCCTCATTCTCTCAACACCTTTCAGATTCTCCAACCCTTCCCATTCTAAAATACAGCCTTTAATTTGGGATTTCAGTTCTTTTATTCCCGCAGGCATCAATCTAACGTGTGCGCCTACAGCTGAATCTCTACAAAAGATTTATTCATTTAGACAGTGATTCATTCAAGTAAAATAAAAATATCATTTAATTTGATATCTGTCCTGAATTTCTTTTCCTAGAAAAAAAGTATGTCTATAGTAAAAAAAAAACAAAACCAAAACAAAAAAAAATCCCGGTTATTATCCATTGGTACTGTTAGCTTCACCCAGTTTCTGTATTTAAATCTGGTTTTCTGTCTCTCGCTTCATAACAGGTTTTGTCCTGTAATTGCGGCTCAATTCCCCCAGGCTGATTGTAAAGATAATAATCTTTCTGACAAGTATCTTGGCTAACTACCTGGAGCAGAGGGTCGGCGCTGGGGTCAGGATTATTACCAAGTCCACTGCGCCAGGAGCCTACTTAAAGCAGGATATCATCTGAATACGAGTAGCTTGGAAATGCAAAGTGATTGCACTGTAATTTATCTAAGAGCCGGCAAAAAGTGAATTAAATCAGTCTAAAGCACGTAGGATTCTACTCGAACCTTCTGTGACTTGCAATTTGCGAGCCAATCAGCATTCAGAGATTACTTGATGTTACGTGGTTTCAGAAAGCAGAGGGAATGAATGCAATAAGTTGGATGTGTAGTGCACCAGTATTACCAGTATTGGATCTCTAATTTTATGTGTGTGGTAGTTATCATTAAAGTGTACCTGTCAGTCGCAAAACATATTCCAGCTGAAAGCCCCTTACAATGCATGACTATTCCACCAGAGATAGGCTTGTCCACTCCCCATTACCACCATGACCGTTCCGTACAAACCCCCCTTTCCCCTTAACCAATTATACTTACAAAAAACATGACACCAATTTTGGAGTAAATGGCCAACATGGCCTTTTATTAACAACACAAATTTAAATACACCAACTATTCCTTATAACAGAAACCCAAAGAATTGTTGTTGGTCTTCGAAGGCACCCCCAAACTATCCAAAATGCACCTGCGGACAACCATTTACACTAAGCCTCCAGTCGCAACCAACCAGCTCGGAGACAACCATACCGTCCGCAGTGCAGCACCACCACCTTCCAGTTAAACCTTGGTTAACTGGGAATGTCCCCGGGCATCCCATACCACCGATGGGTCCCACACCATTGTTTTTACCTTCCAAGATAAGAACCGCCTCCAAAGACCAACAACCGCCCAGGAACCAATATAACCCCCCTTAACCTGGAGGGACCCAATACTCACCAAAAACAGGGAGGGCGGGAGGGAAGCTCTCACTCCTGACTTCCAGCTCAACTGACGCCCCCTCACTGAAACCCCCCACCCTAAGTTGCAGGAAACCCCACCTACTCTCAACCTTCCACCAACCAAATACCCCCACTATCAAAACAAACCCCTTGGATCTGCCTTATTAAAACACAAATTTAAATACACCAACTATTCCTTAAGCTCTCACTTCTGACTTCCAGCTCAACTGACGCCCCCTCACTGAAACCCCCCACCCTTAGGTGCAGGAAACCCCACCTATTCTCAACCTTCCACCAACCAAATACCCCCACTATCAAAACAAACCCCTTGGATCTGCCTTAACCCTTTCTGTTCCTCCTTCCCCACTCTGGGCCTAGTCATGTATGCCCTGCGCCATTTCTTCTTTCTTTTTTGCTACGGGCATTTCTATATCTAATAGAGAGGAATTCTTACCTTATTCCATGATCCCTCAGACTTCCTCCCCACCGCTTTCAACCAGAGGTGTATTTTTCAAAAAGCAAAAAAGGCATTTAATATAAGAAATAGAGAAAAAAGCGCCACAAACTAAATAGAACAAAAGCTGCACTCCTAACCAAAAAAAGGTAAAAATGTGAATAAATCAAAGAGTGCGCTAAATATAAGCAAATACAAAAATTATTAGTGAAAATAATGATGTCCGTGATAAAAAAATATTATATAAAAGTCCATCCACCATCACAAAGTAATTAAACAGTTCTGAAATCTTGTATAAATCAAACACCGTGCAAAAAAAAATGCCAATCAGCACAATATGGAATAGCCTTAACAGCAGGTAGTCACCACGTCTCCATACCATAGATCATGTTCGGGGAATCAAAAAAGGAAATAATGGTGCAGTACGTTTAAAACCAAAATGTTTTATTAAAACGTCAGAAATGCACTCACAAACAGGGTGTCTAGCCAACACCAGCAATGACAGCCTCCAGAAAGCAGGGATGAGCCTCGCTCACCGCGATATCACAGCCGACAGTCTATGAGGAACGTCCTGACATCACATCCAAAATAAGCCCAGCCCTACTAGTTTCATCATCTGACGTCCTCACGGGGCGGACGAAACTAGTAGAGCGGGGCACCACATCTCAGGTAATGTCAGCCTTCTTTCACCAACATCTTCAAGAGCAATGCAGTGCCCCCTGCTGGCCCTGCACTGTATGCTGTGATGGTAAAGGCCTGCTCACATTTTGGAGTGGGAGAGAAGTCAAAATAGATAGATAGATAGATAGATAGATAGATAGATAGATAGATAGATAGATAGATAGATAATAGATAGATAGATAGATAGATAGATAGATAGATAGATAGATAATAGATAGATAGATAGATAGATAGATAGATAGATAGATAGAAAATAGATAGATAGATAGATAGATAGATAGATAGATAGATAGATAATAGATAGATAGATAGATAGATAGATAGATAGATAGATAGATAATAGATAGATAGATAATAGATAGATAGATAGATAGATAGATAATAGATAGATAGATAGATAGATAGATAGATAGATAGATAGATAGATAGATAGATAGATAGATAGATATAGATGATAGATAGATAGATAGATAGATAGATAGATAGATAGATAGATAGATAGATAGATAGATAGATAGATAGATAGATAGATAGATAGATAGATAGATAGATAGATAGATATAGATGATAGATAGATAGATAGATAGATAGATAGATAGATAGATAGATAGATAGATAGATAGATAGATAGATTTCTAAACCCCTACCTAGCCAATGGCCCTGGCACCCAACTGTATCAGTTTCATTTAGGAGTTTTGGAGTATCAAACGAGTTCAAGTATGGTGATAGATAGATTGTGTTATTCCACTCTGAGAGATGGATTGATGGATTCTTCTTGATATAATCTAAGAATGCTTAGAGATTCTTGAGAACATTTGGGTCCCTGGAATGAAAACAATGTGGAATCCTAAACCTCTACCCAGAACATGCTCCACATATGACTTTGGGGCCCAGGTTTGTTTGGTTCATCTACAGATTTCAAAGTTTCAAATCAGTTCAGGAGATAGATAACTATTTATTTCAGGTACTTATATAATGCCGTCAATGTACACAGCACTTTACATATATATTGTACATTCACATCAGTCCCTAACCCTCAAGGAGCGTACAATCTAAGGTCCCTAACTCACATTCATACATACACATACTAGGGACAATTTAGACTGGATCCAATTAACCTACCAGCATGTCTTTGGAGTGTAGGAGGAAACTCACGCAGGCACAGGGAGAACATGCAAACTCCACGCAGGTGGTGCCATGTTTGGAATTTGAACCAACGACGCTAGTTCTGCCAGGTGGAAGTGCTAACCATTTAGCCACTGTGCTGCCAATAATTGATCATGATAAAATAATTGATTAGTTCTTCTTCCAAACATCTTCTAGTACAATACAAGATCGGTGGCCATTGCTGGTCCTGCACTGCATGCTCTGATAGTAAAGGCCAATTCTGGAGTGGGAGAGAAGTTGGAATTGATTGATAGACCCTGCCCTGTACAGTTGTTTCACTAGGTAAGTTTCAAGTACACACAATGACAGCTGAAGGCATCCTGTGTATCCCTGTGCCTTTAGGGAGGAGTTGGCTCCCTCCAAGCAAACTTACCCATAACCTATCCACTGCTATATGTGCTCCAGCTTGGAGACTCTCAAATTCATAGAGTTGGGACCGCAGTACACAGGGGAGCCTTGGGGAGGTACTGCAGCTTACACATATATACTCGGGCACTGCCCGAGGGCCCGGGTTCAGTAGGGGACCCCATGAAATGCCCCTGGTAGCTTTTATAGGCTTTTTTGGGTGTGCTTTGAGTGTGGGCAAGAACACAGGGGCCCCATGATCCCCTATTGCCCGGGGGCCCCATGAGTTGTCAGTCCGCCCCTGGCTGTAACATTTCCTCACTCCATCCTAAACTATAAAAAAAAGTGGCTGGAACTCCACAATAACCCTGATACACTGTAATGGTAAAATGATCCTTGCCCTAGCAAAAAATAAAAAAACTGCTGAGGCAGACACTCCCTTATTTGATTATCCTGATTTATTGCTACACATCCCCTCATTCGATAGGAATTTTAGCCGGTTTTGTGGCTCGGATACCGCTGACATATTCCAACAGTCCCCAACACCAACCTCAGCAAAACAATCTGCAATAAAATAGAAGTCAATATGTTCCCTTAATATCCGACTCACCGGCTGAGGGAAGGACAGAGGTACAATATAAATATTTCATTAAATGTCTCGGCAATGATTGCTTTTAAGATTACAGTTCGCAGTTAGCTCACAAAGTTTTAAAAGGAAGTCGACGGAGGGAGAGAAAATGATATCCGCAGTATTTAAATCATGCAAGCAGCCTGCCTAGAATATGAGTTTTAAAATAGTTCATGTGTGAGGTCGAAGATATTTCATCGCGGGTCTGAAATAGTTCTGAAATCCTTCCTTTGTCGGAGACGGCTTTGCTCAGGCTGATTGACACTTTTTTTTTTTTTCGAGGTTCGCGCCCGGTCTGGATAATACATCAATGCTTCTATTAAAATACAATAGAAAGAGCATTCAAGGGGGCTGTCTGCACACAAGAGAGCCAAAGTTTAATTTATCGCCTAGTTGAAAGTTTTCTTAAAGGCTTTCATCAGCAGTGATCCTTCTTAAAAAAAAACTCTTGGACGCTGTGCAATGTGACAGCCCCTCTTTTCTGGCCCGACTAGTTTTCCAAAGTAGCCGACTAAAAATAGTTACATACCAAGCTACCAAGTTATGTGGTAAGTCCAGGGGCGGACTGACTATTTGGAAATTCGGGCACTGCCCGAGGGCCCGGGGTCAGTAGGGGGCCCCATGAGATGCCCCTGGTAACTTTTTCATAGGCTTTTTTGCATTTGGGCAAGGACACAGGGGCCCTATGATCCCCTATTGCCCGGGGGCCCCATGAGTTGTCAGTCCACCCCTGGGTAAGTGTGACACGTTTTTCTATAAATACATCGATCATAACATTTTGGCAATTGATAAGTAAAGTGAATAACAATGATTACCTTGTGACATTGGCACCTGAAAGTGGGTGGGATATACTAAGTAGTAAGTGAACACGTCATCCCTGAAACTGATGTTTTGAATGCAGAAAAAAATGGGCAAGTGTAAGGATCTGAGCGACTTTGACAAGGAACAATGTCTAGACGACTGGGTCAGAGCAACTCCAAAACTGCCGCTCTTGGGGGATGCTCACAGTCTGCAGTGGTCAAGACCAGGGGCGGACTGACCATTTGGAAACTCAGGCACTGCCCGAGTGCCCGGGGTCAGTAGGGGGCCCCATGAGATGCCCCTGGTACCTTTTTCATAGGCTTTTTTGAGTTTGGGCAAGGACACAGGGGCCCCATGATCCCCTATTGCCTGAGGGCCCCATGAGTTGTCAGTCCGCCCCTGCCTGGTACCTTATTCATAGGCTTTTTTTAGTTTGGGCAAGGACACAGGGACCCCATGATCCCCTATTGCCCGGGGGCCCCATAAGTTGGCAGTCCACCGCTGGTCAGGACTACCAAAAAGTTGTCCAAAGAAGGAAAATCAGTGAACCGGTGACATGGTCATGTATGGCCAATACTCAATGATGGAGGTGGGAAGGGAAGGTTGGCCTGTGCAGTCTGATTCACTAGAAGAGCTACTGGAGCTCAAATTGCTGATAAAGTTAATGCTGGTTCTAATAGAAAGTTGTCAGAATACACAGAGCACCACAGTTTGTTGTGTATGGGGCTGTTTAGCCATATACCGGTCAGGGTGCCCTTGCTGACCCGTGTACACAGCCAAAAGTTCCTACAGGATCTGAGCGACTTTGATAAGGACCAATGTCTAGACCAGCCTTTCTCAAGCAGGGTGCCCAGGCACCCTGGGGTGCCTTGAGGTTTCTTCAGGGGTGCCTTGGCAAAAATTGCTCAAAACCTGGTTTCATTGTGCTCCATTACGACCTTCTAGCCACCTGCATCCTGACAGCCAATGACATCATCAGTTAACGAGGATGTCAACTGCCTGCACAGCATCCTAGTTTGACCCTCCCTGCCCCTCTCCATCAGTGCTAAGGTCACATTAGTTCAGTGATGGAGAAAAACAGAAGGAGAAGAGAAACACTGGAATACTAGTCAGTACCAATGTGCAGAAGTGTATTTGCTTTGAAAGAATAAATCACCTCTAATCTTGGGTGTCCTACATATGTGGATGTTGCTGTGTTATATAAAACAATTAGGATAATTTTTCACATTTTAGAATGGGGTGCCTCTTTAAAATTATTGACACTCTTGAGGCACCCCATTTTTCAATGGGGTGCCTCAAGACTGTCCATAGTTTTAAAGGGTGCCTAGGGACTGTCCGTAATTTTAAAGGGTGCCTTGAGTGAAAAAATGTTGAGGAACACTGGTCTAGATGACTGGGTCAGAGCAACTCCAAAACTGCAGCTCTTAGGGGATGCTCCCAGGCTGCAGTGGCCAGGACTACCCAAAAGTTGTCCTAAGAAGGAAAATCAGTGAACCGGTGACATGGTCATGCACGGCCAATACTCAATGATGGTGATGGGAAGGGAAGACTGGTCTGTGCAGTCTGATTCACTAGAAGAGCTACTGAAGCCTAAATTACTGATAAAGTTAATGCTGGTTCCAGGGGCGGACCGACAACTCATGGGGCCCCCGGGCAATAGGGGATCATGGGGCCCCTGTGTCCTTGCCCAAACTCAAAAAAGCCTATGAAAAAGGTACCAGGGGCATCTCATGGGGCCCACTACTGACCCCGGGCCCTCGGGCAGTGCCTGAGTTTCCAAATGGTCAGTCCGCCCCTGGCTGGTTCTGATAGAAAGTTGTCAGAACACACAGAGTATCAGCGTTTGTTGTGTATGGGGCTGTGTAGCCGTAGACCAGTCAGGGTGCCCATGCTGACCCGTGTACACAGCCAAAAGTGCCTACAATAGGTAGATGAGCATCAAAATTGGATCACTGACCAATGGAAGAAGGTGGCCTGGTCTGATGAATTGTTTATCATTGTCTCATGAATGGTTTAAGGAACTCAAAAATGAGTTTGAGGTGTTGACTTGGCCATCTTGCTTCAGAGAAGAGAAGGATCTGACAACAATGGCGTGAGACTCCAAAAGAGGAGGTGCGCAGCTCACTGTACAGGAGCAGACAGGCGGGTAAGTAACTTTAATGCAGAAGAGACATAACCAGGGGCGGACTGACAACTCATGGGGCCCCCGGGCAATAGGGGATCATGGGGCTCCTGTGTCCTTGCCCAAACTCAAAAAAGCCTATGAAAAAGGTACCAGGGGCATCTCATGGGGCCCCCTACTGACCCCGGGCCTCAGGCAGTGCCCGACTTTCCAAATGGTCAGTCCACCCCTGGTCCACCCCTAAGTGACAATGTCCAAGTTGGGCCCAAAGTGTAAATAATTTGTGTGGCCGCCATTATTTTCCAGCACTGCCTTAACCCTTTTGGGCATGGAGGTCACCAGAACTTCACAGGTTGCCACTGGAGTCCTCTTCCACTCCTCCATGACGACATCACGGAGCTGGTGGATGTTAGAGACCTTGTGCTCCTCTCATGGGGCCCCTTACTGACCCCGGGCCCTCGGGCAGCGCCCGAGTTTCCAAATGGTCAGTCCGCCCCTGGACATAACGGGGTTTATTTACTAAAGCTGGAGAGTCCAAAATCAGACTCCCTTCTGCATAGAAACCAATCAGCTTCTAACCTCAGCTTGTTCAATGAAGCTTTGGCAATGAAACCTGGAAGCTGATTGGTTTCTATGCAGAAGTGAGTCTGATTTTGGACTCTCCAGCTTTAGTAAATCTCCCCCAACATGTCTCTTCTGCATTAGAAATCCTGCCTGTTTGCCCATGTTTAATTTTTGCAATAAAGTTCCACTTTAATCAAAATCCAACTGATCTACAAGCCTAGATGTCTATTTATTGTACCTTCTAAGTTACTGACATGCAAACACTATGCAGATCAGGAATCCAATTCTTAGTCTACAGACTTGAAACCAGTCAGTGACTCCATGCTGAAACCAAGACAACCTGGCAATTAACATTTTCAGAAATAGATCCACAACAACTGCTTCTGAAATTCTCTAGTAGTAGTACCCTCCAAGTTAGGCTGCTAGGTACATTTAATTTTTTACTCCCTATGTAGTTAGGGGAACAGAGATTGTTTGGTCTGGCCTGTCCGGGGCTTCACGGGCTGGGAGTTTGATTGCTTCTCCATGGCTCTAGAAGAAGTTGCTGGAGTTTAGGATGGAAATCAACTGTCTAAGCCTGACTATTTATCAGGGCCTACCCAATCCCTGGGGAGATGTGCCAAGATGGTGTCTGGTTAAATAGTCTGGAGCCCTGGAGAGAGAGTCTTTTCTTCCCTGTTAAGGGAATTAATCTGTGAGCTCCGGGGTCTACTTCCTCTGGACTGGTCGCTGACTCACACTCCAAAAAATCAAACCTATGGACTTGTTCTGCTTCAGGATCTCTGAGTAGAGCTTTTCTTGTGCTACAAACTATTTCATGGTCCCCAGCCATGAATCTAAAGACTGTTCCAGTCTACCATTATCTGTGCTACAAGTCACCTTGTGGTCCTCGGCCGTGGGACTACAGGCTGCTGAACTCCATATTTACCTTATGGTACCAAGCTGTAGTGATAGCAATCAAGTGCCAATATTACTTGTGAGCTAATATGGTGAAATTCAACAGTGTCATAAACCATCAATAAATCAAAAAAATTAAGTATATGCACAAATGGTTCGCTAGCACCTTACAGCAACTCATAAATAGTGCTAATAACTAAATATATATATTCAAACAATAGTGCAGCGCTCCCGTGCTAATTAATAATATTTAAAATAATAGATAAAACCATAAATGATAATATAAAAACCATACATCTGTGACTTCAAATCCGTGAAATATCTATAATATCATCACTAATAAAAATTACTAATAATGGTGACCAATTCAATATATTTGCCCCAATCTAATATAATGAAAAATATAACCCGTCAAAAAGTGTCCACAAATTATAAAGAGTCCTCCTTAAATAATATATAAAAAAAGGACTTGTTCCAACAAGTGGATGAATACAGGATTCATTTTCTCCCTGATGAAGCCACATGACCCGGTGGCGTAACACGTAGGGGAGGGGCTCTGACGTCACCACATTCAGTCGGCTTGTTCATTACACTTTAAATTCTATGTCCCTTGAGGGTTAGGGACTAACTGATGTGAATGTACAATATATACAGTTGTGTTCAAAATAATAGCAGTGTGTTGAAAAAAGTGAATAAAGCTGAAAATCCTTCTAATAGCTTTTATTTCCATCCACACAAATGCATTGGGAACACGACACATTCTATTCCAAATCAAAACATGCAGAAAAATACATCAAATTTGTGTTGTTCCTCAAAAAAAAATGAAGAAAAGTGAATATTAGACGGTTCAAAAAAATCGCAGTGTTTGTATTCTTCTTTACAAACTCAAACATTCACTATATAAACTGAAAAATGTTTGAAGATTTTGCTTTCCTTTGAATGACTTCATGAATATTTGGTTGTAGTCGCACTGTTTCTGAGAACTGCTGTACATCTGTGTTGCATGGAGTCACCCAACTTCTGGCCCCTGTGATCAGGTATTCCAGCCCAGGATGATTGGACGACATTCCACAGTTCTTCTCTATTTCTTGGTTTTGCCTTAGAAACGGCATTTTTGATGTCACCCCACAAGTTTTCTATTGGATTAAGATCCGGGGATTGGGCTTCCCACTCCATAACGTCCATCTTGTTGGTCTGGAACCAAGATGTTGCATGTTTACTGGTGTGTTTGGGGTCATTGTCTTGTTGGAACACCCATTTCAAGGGCATTTCTTCTTCAGCATAAGGCAGCATGACCTCTTCAAGTATTCTGATGTATTCAAACTGATCCATGATCCCTGGTATGCGATAAATAGGCCCAACACCGTAGTATGAGAAACATCCCCATATCATGATGCTTGCACCACCATGCTTCACGGTCTTCACAGTGTACTGTGGCTTCAATTCAGTGTTTGGGGGTTGTCTGACAAACTGTCTCCGCCCACTAGACCCAAAAAGAACAATCTTACTTTCATCAGTCCACAAAATGTTGCGCCATTTCTCTTTAGGCCGGTCAATGTGCTCTTTGGCAGATTGTAACCTCTTCAGCACATGTCTTTTTCCCAACAGTGGGACTTTGCAGGGACATCTTGCAGATAACTTGGCTTCACATAGGCGTCTTCTAATTGTAACAGTCCTCACAGGGAACGTCACACCTTCTTTCATCTTCCTGGAGCTGATTGTTGGCTGAGTCCGCGCCATTTTGGCTATTCTTCTATCCATTCGAATGGTAGTTTTTTGCTTTCTTCCACGTCTTTCAGGTTTTGGTTGCCATTTTAAAGCATTTGCGATCATTTTAGCTGAGCAGCCGATCATTTTCTGCACTTCTTTATATGTTTTCCCCTCTCCAATCAACTTTTTAATCAAGGTACGCTGTTCTTCTGAACAATGTCTGGAACGACCCATTTTCCTCAGAATTTCAGAGAGAAATGCACTGTAACCAGCATGTACAACATTTGCTGCCTTCCTTCCTTAAATAAGGGCAATCATTGCCACCTGTTTTTCAAAGAATGAATGACCTCACTAATAGAACTCCACACTGCTATTATTTTGAACACGCCCCTTTCAATGAATGGTTCAATGACACAGAATCAGCAGCATGCATGTCATGACTGTTGGGTCTGTTGGATTTCTATTACTCTACTACACCTGCTAGTGAATTATTTGCCATGTAGAAATATAATTTCTACCAAAAACAGTGATTGATCCGGTTAGTGATGTCTGACTGCTATTATTTTGAACACAACTGTATATACAGTATCTCGCAGACGTGAGTACACCCCTCACTGACTGCTCACCACTGGTAGGCTTAATTGGAAAGGGAAGTCTTCTTCTGCCATATTGTGCTAGTATGCGGTACATATTTATGGCATTAACCTGCAGGGGCCCCGGATATTTTGTTTTTAGACTTTGCTGCTGATTTAAATGGTTTATGCTTGTTAATGTCTGGATTTTTCTACAAAAGGATTAATCTACGGGTGCATTTTCCAACTACCATCTGATGTCTGTGACCAGCGTCACCCACTATTTTCCCCATCAAACAACAAGAAAGACCAAACTAATCTCACCAAGTCGTACAGCAGAAAGGTCATACTGTGTCAAAGAGTCTATGGATGGTAATCCGGCAATGATAGA
Organism: Staurois parvus; assembly: GCF_062004578.1. Lineage (NCBI taxonomy): Eukaryota > Metazoa > Chordata > Amphibia > Anura > Ranidae > Staurois > Staurois parvus. Next base: position 572,661 of record NW_028318692.1, read on the forward strand.
ACGTACCTTGTGTTTGGAAAGCAACTCGGCCGGCTGTTCAAAGCACCTTGATTTAGTTTGTTATGTGCAAATGAGGAGAAAGTAGTCGGTAAGGTATAACGGGGAATAAAGTCCTTCTCAGCCAAAAGGGAAATAATTATCACAACGTGTGGGCTAAACTTATACCGACTTTATCCTGTTCTGAAGATGGCATTTCCTGCTGTAAGATACTGTAGCCAGGGCTTCTGTTAGAAACCACGGGGCCCCACACAGCCAACTTGACAGGGCCCCTTTAAAAAAAAAACAGAGTTTACTATGCTTCAGTTATGAATGAACCGATTCAGTACCGATTACAAATTGTGTTCATTCAGGAAAGGAAGGGGCTGGTTAATGTGACATAATTATCAGACCCTTCCCCCACTCACCATCCTGAAGGATCCTATTGTGTGTTTGCAGCTGCTGGTGGAAAGGAGAGGTGGGAAGCCGGCACTGTGGGGGTCCAGGCAGCTGGGTGAATCAGATGTGCACAGGGAGGGTGATCGGCTAAGCGGGAGGGGGGGGGGCAATTACTTGGACACGATCCACTGTATGGCTCTCTCTGCTTCAGCTGAAAACCAGCAGGAAGGAGATGAGAAGAATCCAGCTTTCAGATGCTGCAGAGAGAGCCATACAGGGGATCGGTCCCAGTAATTGCCTCCTCCCCACTGTGCCGATCACCCTCCCTGCCGACATCCAATTCACCCAGCTGCCTGGGCCCCCCTGCTGGCCTGGGCCCCATACAGGTGGACTGGCGGTACCCCCTTATCCACGGCCCAGACTGTAGCAGTAAGAGGCCCTCATGAACAGCAAACAGAATAAACGTTTACATTTGGGCAAGGGATGAGCAGGCAATTTCACTTAACTTGGTTTAGCAGTGAAGTTACTAATTTTGCCAAAACTGAATCTAAATCAAGGATCAAGGTTAAGGTTATCATACTAGTTGGGGACAGCATCAGGGTTAGGGTTAAGGTTAGGGTTACCCTACCAGTTAAGGTTAGAATTTTTTGTCATAATAGGTCCAGAATAATTGACAAAAGCTTTCCCATTGGCTAAGTGGTTAGCACATCCACCTAGCAGCACTAGGTCGTTGGTTCAAATCCCAACCACGGCTCTAGATGTAGTGTCTGCATTAATTTACATTTTTCAGCTTTTTTCCACCTGGTGATCTAGCCAGTAACACATTTCACTCCACTCTAGATAGAGAAGCAAGGAAGACACCTGTAGTACTACCCCCTTAGGAGTCGTTTTAGTCCTGCACATCCAGGCAACACATATGTCCTTCCAAACTTGCACTCCAGAGACAGTAAGCAGTCCTTGAACTAGTTTTTTTGGATTTCATTAGGGGATTGAAAACATGGATAGGGATGAGGGATACACGGGATGCCCAAGGAACTGTAAAGCTGAGGACGTCCTGAAACTACTATATGTACAAGTAGTCAGAAGGGTTTTCTCTTCTTTCAGAGATATCCAGCCTCTCCTGGTTTACCACCTCAGACCCCAGATGAAAACTCCTCTTCAACCAGCTGCCCGAGGGAATCCGTGGCCAAGAGGTCCCAGAAACTACCAACTTTAGATGAAACAGTCCCAGATGGGGGCTAGTCAGGTCTCCCACCCAAATGCACTTTCCCCTTATCTGGCCCAGGGGTGTGGAGTTACTCAGTCTCTCCTGCAAACTTATGGGTTGGTGACTGCCTTCTGGCTTTACGTTGGGCTAGCTCCTTTCCTGCTTCCCAGGATGTCCTCTCTCAGGGGAGCATGAGGCTGAGAGATCCTCCCTTCCAGCTCCTCCACCTGTAGGTAGGCCTCTCTCCTAGACCCCCTCCCAGACTCCACTTCATCCTGCTCACTCCATCTTTCACCCAAACTCTCCTGCTGCTGAGCAGGTTTGGTCACTCTTAAAGGCTGTCCTAACCCCATACCAAGCCTCTTGCTTGGGGATTGGCCAGGATCCCTTGATAGTGCAGACCAGTTTCTCTTCACCTTCACCTACTGAGTTCTAGAGACTTCTCCAAGTCTCTAGATCAGGGGGAAGTTCCAGAGGGCAATAGGGGGATCATGGGGCCCCTGTGTCCTCGCCCACACTGAAAGCACACCCAAAAAACCCTATAAAAGGTACCAGGGGCATTTCATGGGGCCCCCTACTGACCCCAGGCCCTCGGGCAGTGCCCGAGTGCTCCAATGGTCAGTCTACCCCTGTTAATAGTAGAGCATCTCTATGGTTAAGCCCATGGGAGGGTGAACAGGGTTGTGACTTTGGGAGGAGATGAGCTGAAGCCAATCTGTTATTCACCAAGACTGGGTGGTCTGCTGGTGTGTGCTCCAGTGCTACTTTCTGAGAAACATTTCCAGTGTTGGGTGGACCCTTTGCATGCTTGCATCCGGCAGTATTTGGAGTCACTAGGCATTCCGTTATGGTGTTTGGAGAAGAGCTTCTGTTTATTAGGATCCTTCTAGTTCTATATTAGCTGGGTGGTTGTGGTTGGTAGAACTGCTTGTTTTTATTGCCCCCTGGCCACCCATGTAAACGGCACTTTGAAAATTCCCTAAAACCACTTGACTTTCTCTTCCTTATTGACTCCAATGCATTATGCCTAAAAAGCTAATTTTACAGCACTCTTCTGATTTTCTTTGAGCTTTTAGTGAAACCAAAATTATCAACTCCTCTCCCTAGTCACAATTATTTGTGTAATTTGTAGGAAAATAAAAAAAATCCCAGTTGACCTTATCTCTAAATAGGATCTAACACATATAATCCTCATATGTCATGTCCCGGAGTTGGAATCTTGGATTTACCTCCTACACTGGGATCCTCTAGGTGATACAGCACACACAATAACATAATTCCTCTCCCGTGCTTGTCTTGTTAGGACCCTCAGTGGCTGCTCATACAAAAGCTACAATTTCACATTTTAATTCAGGTCTAAAAAGCCCTCGTTTGTAGTGATGATCAAGCAATAAGAATTGTTCCTCTGAAGACTGGAGAAATCTGCTATACATTCATGAGGAAAAAAAATTGCTAATTTTCGTGCTTTGCAATTCAGTTTGCTCATCACCACTTATCTGGGACCTCCTTGTGTCTCCTCAGTAATGTGTAGAAATCCCCTGGAGGCAAACAAGCAATCTTTCCTATAAACATAGCTTGCATATGTATAGAGCTTTAAAGGATCGACTTGCAGCTTCTCCACCATGGAAAGATTTGTTGCAAAGCTCCCTCTCTGTTCTCATCCTCCCAAAATTTGCTCAACATCCTGATTTTCCATAATATCCAGGTCTCGGCAACACCAACTATATGACTCATTGGCAGGGCTGTGGATAGGGGGGGAACCAGTCCTCCTGTAAGGGGCCCAGGCCAGCAGGAGAACCCAGGCAACTAGGTGAATCGGATGTGGGCAGGGAGGGTGATTGGCATGGCAAGGGGGCAATTACTGGAACTAATCCAATGAATGGCTCTCCCTACAGCAGCTGATAGCTGGCTTCTTCTCCTCTCCCTCCAACTGGCTTTCAGCTGCTGCTGCTGCAGAAAGAGCCATGCAGGGGATGGGTTCCAGTAATTTCCACCCTCCGCCTCACCCATTACCCTCCCTGTGCACCATACATTTCCTCATGCTGCCCAGTGTGCTCCCACCCCCGCAGTGCTTCCGGCTTCCCTCCTGTCCTTCCCACCAGCAGCTGCAAGCACACAACAGGATCCTTCAGGATGGAGAGTGGGGGAAGGGTCTGGTAAATACTGTACCAGCCATTTCTTTCCTGAATGAAGGCAATGAATGATTGGTACTGACCACCACTGTGTTCATTCATAACAGAAGCATAGCAAATTGTGCATTTTTTTTTATTACTGTCCTAGTCAGCATTATACATGCAATACCAAATCCATAGCTATCAGCGGACAAGATGTGATACCTCGGGTGTGTGGGTCCCCTTATGTGTACCTGTCCATGTTTGGACTGATGTGTCATCTTTTGCCCACCCTTTCCATGATATATCAGTGTCACTTCCCAAATGGAAGAAAAATATATTTGAAATATATTTTTAAAATATTCTTCCCAAATATATTGACATATATTTGAAATACTACAATTTTGGCCATATGCAATATATTTCAAAATATATTTCAATAAATATATATATATATATACATATACTGTATGTTGAAATGTGTTTTTATTACAAAACATATGAAAAATATATAAAAATATTTTTAAAATTACATTTTCAAATATACTGCATGTCTTTTTTATCTACATTTTTGGAATGCATTTCCAAATATATGTAAAAATATATGTTAAAATGACTTTTTTATATGTTAAAAAATCTGAAGAATATATTTTAAAAAATATATATACATACAGTATCTCCCAGAAGTGAGTCCACCCCTCGCATTTTTGTAAATATTTTATTTTATCTTTTCATGTGACAACACTGAAGAAATGACACTTTGCTACAATGTGACGTAGTCAGTGTACAGCTTGTATAACATGTAAATTTGTTGTCACCTCAAAATAACTCAACACACCGCCATTAATGTCTAAACTGCTGGCAACAAAAGTGAGTCCACCCCTAAGTGACAAGGTCCAAATTGGGCCCAATTAGCCATTTTCCCTCCCCCGTGTCATGTGACTCCTTAGTGTTACAAGGTCTCAAGTGTGAATGGGGAGCAGGTGTGTTAAATTTGGTGTTTTCACTCTCTCTCACACTGGTCACTGGAAGTTCAACATGGCACCTCATGGCAAAGAACTCTCTGAGGATCTGAAAAAAGAATTGTTGTTCTACATAAAGATGGCCTAGGCTATAAGAAGATTGCCAAGACCCTGAAACTGAGCTGCAGCATGGTGTCCAAGACCATACAGCGATTTAACAGGATAGGTTCCACTCAGAACAGGCCTCGCCATGGTTGACCAAAAGAAGTTGAGTGCACGTGATCAGCGTCATATCCAGAGGTTGTCTTTGGGAAATAGACGTATGAATGCTGCCAGCATTTCTGCAGAGGCTGAAGGGGTGGGAGGTCAGCCTGTCAGTGTTCAGACCATACGCCGCACACTGTATCAAATTGGTCTGCATGGGTGTCGTCCCAGAAGGATGAAGCACAAGAAAGCCCGCAAACAGTTTGCTGAAGACAAGCAGACTAAGGACATGGATTACTGGAACCATGTCCTGTGGTCTGATGAGACTAAGATCAACTTCTTTGGTTCAGATGGTGTCAAGCGTGTGTGGCGGCAACCAGGTGAGGAGTACAAAGACAAGTGTGTCTTGCCTACAGTCAAGCATGGTGGTGGGAGTGTCAGGGCTCCCAGGTATGACCAGAGGTGTGTGACTGATGCAGGGAAACGCAGACTTCAGATATGTGATAAACAATACAATTTATTAACACTAACAATACAAACATAAACGCAGTGCAATACTAAAACATAACACAGTGCAACCAAACCAAACCAACCACCCACAGATAACAGTATATACAAGCAAGCGTCGTCAGGCAGGCCGGGTCAATATCAATAGGGCAGGTAGGTACAGGGGGAGCAAGCAGAGAATGGTCGGGGTCACAGGCCAGGTTCAGCAGGTAGCAAGCAGCGTAGTACAGAGGGTCAAGCAGAGAGATGGTCAGGGTCACAAGCCAGGGATCAGGACAGGTAGCAGAGAATCAGACAGGAACAGAGAGCAGGAACAGGATACAGGGCCAAGAGAAACACAACACCAAGGCAGAGTCTGTGGGTCTGGCCATCCCTTAAATACCCCAGCATCATCAGTTACAGGTGTTAGCTGGCTGCAAAGTTGAGTCTCTGATTGCAGGGAACACCCGCTGGCCAGCCCTGGTACTGCAGATCAAAAGGCAGGTGAGTCCCACCATTGCTGGCCAGTCCATTCCTAACAGTACCCCCCCCTCAAGGAGCGGCCTCAGGACGCTCCAAACAGTCCTAGCTGGGCAAAATGTTCCACCGCCCGGGTCTGGCAACTGGCGGGATATCAAAGACTGGCACACCGGGCAGGACTCCGGGCAGCGGCACACCGGGCTGGACTCCGGGCAGCGGCACATCGAGCAGAGGCACACCGGGCAGAGGCACACCGGGCAGGACTCCGGGCAGAGGCACATCGGGCAGGACTCCGGGCAGAGGCACATCGGGCAGGACTCCGGGCAGAGGCACATCGGGCAGGACTCCGGGCAGAGGCACATCGGGCAGGACTCCGGGCAGAGGCACATCGGGCAGGACTCCGGGCAGAGGCACATCGGGCAGGACTCCGGGCAGAGGCACATCGGATTACCAGGCGAAGCAGCAGGCAGCGGGCCACCAGGCGGAGCAGCAGGCACCGGGCCCCCGGGCGGATCAGCAGGCACCGGGCCCCCAGGAGGGGCGACAGGCACCGGGCCCCCAGGCGGGGCGACAGGCATCGGGCCCCCAGGCGGGGCGACAGGCATCGGGCCCCCAGGCGGGGCGACAGGCATCGGGCCCCCAGGAGGGGCGACAGGCATCGGGCCCCCAGGAGGGGCGACAGGCATCGGGCCCCCAGGAGGGGCGACAGGCATCGGGCCCCCAGGAGGGGCGACAGGCATCGGGCCCCCAGGCGGGGCGACAGGCATCGTGCCCCCAGGCGGGGCGACAGGCATCGTGCCCCCAGGCGGGGCGACAGGCATCGTGCCCCCAGGCGGAGCGGCGGGCGCCGGACCCCCAGGCGGAGCGATAGGTCTCGGGCCCTCAGGCGGAGCGACGGGCGCCGGACCTCCAGAAGGAGCGACAGGTCTCGGGCCCTCAGGCGGAGCGGCGGGCGCCGGACCCCCCGGCGGAGCGACAGGTCTCGGGCCCTCAGGCGGAGCGGCAGGCGCCGGACCCCCAGGCGGAGCGACAGGTCTCGGGCCCTCAGGCGGAGCGGCGGGCGCCGGACCCCCAGGAGGAGCGACAGGTCTCGGGCCCTCAGGCGGAGCGGCGGGCGCCGGACCCCCAGGAGGAGCGACAGGTCTCGGGCCCTCAGGCGGAGCGGCGGGCGCCGGACCCCCAGGTGGAGCGACAGGTCTCGGGCCCTCAGGCGGAGCGGCGGGCGCCGGACCCCCAGGCGGAGCGACAGGTCTCGGGCCCTCAGGCGGAGCGGCGGGCGCCGGACCCCCAGATGGAGCGACAGGTCTCGGGCCCTCAGGCGGAGCGGCGGGCGCCGGACCCCCAGGAGGAGCGACAGGTCTCGGGCCCCCAGGCGGAGCGGCGGGCACCGAGACACCAGGCACGACAGTGGGCTCCGAGTCAACTGGTATGACCGCAGGCACTGGGTCAGACATTGGATGGTCTGGCTGGACAGCGGGCATCGGGTCACCAGGCATCAGGTCATTTGGCTCGACAGCGGGCACCGCGTCATCTGGCAAGGCAGTGGGCTCCGAGTCAACTGGTATGACCGCGGGCACTGGGTCAGACATTGGATCGTCTGACCGGACAGCGGGCATCGGGTCACCAGGCATCAGGTCATTTGGCTCGACCGCGGGCACCGCGTCATCTGGCAAGGCCGTGGGCTCCGAGTCAACTGGCATGACCGCGGGCACCGGGGCAGACATTGAATCGTCTGGCTGGACAGCGGGCATCGGGTCACCAGGCATCAGGTCATTTGGCTCGACCGCGGGCACCGCGTCATCTGGCAAGGCAGTGGGCTCCGAGTCAACTGGTATGACCGCGGGCACTGGGTCAGACATTGGATCGTCTGACTGGACAGCGGGCATCGGGTCACCAGGCATCAAGTCATTTGGCTCGACAGCGAGCACCGCGTCATCTGGCAAGGCAGTGGGCTCCGAGTCAACTGGCATGACCGCGGGCACCGGGGCAGACATTGAATCGTCTGGCTGGACAGCGGGCATCGGGTCACCAGGCATCAGGTCATTTGGCTCGACAGCGGGCACCGCGTCATCTGGCAAGGCAGTGGTCTCCGAGTCAACAGGCACGACAGTGGGCACCGGGTCATCAGGTACCGGATTGTCTGGCTCGACAGCGGGCATCGGGTCATCAGGTATGACAGCGGACACTAGGTCACCAGGCATCAGGTCATTTGGCTTGCCAGCGGGCACCGCGTCATCTGGCAAGGCAGTGGGCACCGAGTCACCAGGTACGACAGCGGGCTCTGAGTCAATTGGCACGACAGCGGGCACCGGATCAGGTACCGGATCATCTGGATCAACAGCGGGCATCGAGTCAACTGGCCTAATAGGATCGTCAGGCTGGATCAGTTCATCATGCTGGGTAGAGGCATTAGGCCGAGTAGAGGCTTCAGGCCGAGTAGAGGCATCAGGCCGAGTAGAGGCTTCAGGCTGAAGAGAGGCATCAGGCCGAGTACAGGCATCAGGCCGAGTAGAGGCTTCAGGCCGCGTAGAGGCTTCAGGCTGAGGAGAGGCTTCAGGCCGAGTACAGGCTTCAGGCAGAGTACAGGCATCAGGCCGAGGAGAGGCTTCAGGCCGAGGAGAGGCTTCAGGCCGAGGAGAGGCTTCAGGCCGCGTAGAGGCTTCAGGCCGCGTAGAGGCTTCAGGCCGCGTAGAGGCTTCAGGCCGCGTAGAGGCTTCAGTCTGAACCACGGAAGGCAGGCTCACCGGTTTGGATACTGGCAGGATGGTATTGGTTGGAAAGAATTTTCGCTTTTTTCTGGTTTTAACTACTGGAGCACTGCAAGTAAATGCAGGTCTGCAAACGAATGGAGCAGCTGGAGACAGAGAAGAACTGGAGGATGGAACAGGAGAGGGAGCAGTTGCTACAGAGGGCTTTTTTACAGGATTAAAGGCAGGATAGGTGCAGCGAGTGGGAACAGGGTACTGACATGCGGTAGATAGCCAAGTATACTGGGCTGTAACTGGAGGAGCTGGTGGGAATACAGGAGTAGAGTTAGAAGCAGGACTGGGTCTTTGTAAGCTGACTGAGGCTGGGTGCAACAAGTCTGTCCATGTCTGCAGTAGGGGTTGAACAAAGCTGAGCTTACACAAAGCCTGTCTGGTCAATGACTGCACTGCGTTTATACAATCTCGCAGTGTCAGTGGTGAACATGTGGAATAACGCTCCAGAAAGTAACCCACATCATCCTCTAATAACCATACCAGGGACTCTACCTGGTCTGCACTAAATGGTGGCAAAAATTCATCCCTGCATTCGGGGGAACCAGATGAAACCAACTCTGCACAAACCTCAATCAATGGCTGCACCTCAGAGAACACTGTGCCCTGATCTACTAGAACATGAGCGAGCCGTATACATTCTAGCAGTTCATCCCGGGTATACTCCTTCAGAGTTTGATAAGCATACTCCCTGTCATCAAACACTAGCAGATATAAATACTCAACCTCATCAAGATCCATCCTTCCCAGCAACAAGCCAAGATGGCTTCCCTGTGCAGCCACTTCTGGTCAGGATTGGCCTTGGTGTAATGTCAGGGCTCCCAGGTATGACCAGAGGTGTGTGACTGATGCAGGGAAACGCAGACTTCAGATATGTGATAAACAATACAATTTATTAACACTAACAATACAAACATAAACGCAGTGCAATACTAAAACATAACACAGTGCAAACAAACCAAACCAACCACCCACAGATAACAGTATATACAAGCAAGCGTCGTCAGGCAGGCCGGGTCAATATCAATAGGGCAGGTAGGTACAGGGGGAGCAAGCAGAGAATGGTCGGGGTCACAGGCCAGGTTCAGCAGGTAGCAAGCAGCGTAGTACAGAGGGTCAAGCAGAGAGATGGTCAGGGTCACAAGCCAGGGATCAGGACAGGTAGCAGAGAATCAGACAGGAACAGAGAGCAGGAACAGGATACAGGGCCAAGAGAAACACAACACCAAGGCAGAGTCTGTGGGTCTGGCCATCCCTTAAATACCCCAGCATCATCAGTTACAGGTGTTAGCTGGCTGCAAAGTTGAGTCTCTGATTGCAGGGAACACCCGCTGGCCAGCCCTGGTACTGCAGATCAAAAGGCAGGTGAGTCCCACCATTGCTGGCCAGTCCATTCCTAACAGGGAGTTCCATGGTCTGGGGCTGCATGAGTGCTGCCACCACTGGGGAGCTACAGTTCATTGAGGGAACCATGAATGCCAACATGTACTGTGACATACTGAAGTAGAGCATGATCCCCTCCCTTCGGAGACTGGGCTGCAGGGCAATATTCCAACATAACGACCCCAAACACACCTCCAAGACGACTACTGCCTTGCTAAAGAAGCTGAAGGTGAAGGTGATGGACTAGCCAAGCATGTCTCCAGACCTAAACTCTATTGAGCATTTGTGGGGCATTCTCAAACGGAAGGTGGAGGAGCACAAGGTCTCTAACATCCACCAGCTCCGTGATGTCGTCATGGAGGAGTGGAAGAGGACTCCAGTGGCAACCTGTGAAGTTCTGGTGACCTCCATGCCCAAGAGGGTTAAGGCAGTGCTGGAAAATAATGGCGGCCACACAAATTATTTACACTTTGGGCCCAACTTGGACATTGTCACTTAGGGGTGGACCAGGGGTGGACTGACCATTTGGAAAGTCGGGCACTGCCTGAGGCCCGGGGTCAGTAGGGGGCCCCATGAGATGCCCCTGGTACCTTTTTCATAGGCTTTTTTGAGTTTGGGCAAGGACACAGGGGCCCCATGATCCTCTATTGCCTGGGGGCCCCATGAGTTGTCAGTCCGCCCCTGAGGTGGACTCACTTTTGTTGCCAGTGGTTTAGACTTTAATGGCGATGTGTTGAGTTATTTTGAGGGGACAGCAAATTTACATGGTTATACAAGCTGTACACTGACTACGTCACATTATAGCAAAGTGTCATTTCTTCAGCGTTGTCACATGAAAAGAGAGAATCAAATATTTACAAAATTTGAGGGTTGTACTCACTTCTGGGAGATACTGTATATATATATATATATATATATATATATATTGCTGTCACAGGGGATATATATGTGTGTGTGTATATATATATATATATATATATACACACACACACACACATACATGTATATATCCCCTGTGATAGCGATAGGCAGTGGCTGGCGCTCTTTATGTAGAGATCTTTCCAGTGCCCTTCACATAATCTGATTCCACCCAGATCTGTGTGATCAGATTGTTTCCCGTTTCTGAGATCATAGAGATGATTGGGGTCATTCCGATATGTCGCTGGTCCACAAGTAATGACAGGTTCTCTTTTTAATAGTGACTGCCTATCCAGATTCTTGCATACGTCCGAAGAGTTGTTCCTTTAATAGTCTAGTATGGGTCATCCAGTCCTTAGAAAATGATATTATTCTGTTATAGACATTATTAATTCACCCTGTTAAATAAAAAATACACATACCAGCCACAATGTAACATCACCGAATGCCACAAAGGAAAAAAAAAACATAACACATCATAGTTCGCCTGACAGAATAAAAACAAGCTGTAACCATTAAAATTCTAAACCGAATATCTGGATCCGTCCTCCGGGAACCGAGCTGCCAGTTAAAGTCGCCTAATAGTTTTCTTTAAAGTACTTTCAATTAATTTTCATCTCTTTCCATCTTGTCACGTTATGTTAAATGTTCCCGCGGGACTGTCGCTAAGTCTGATTATTTATTTTTTTCGCCTTTTTTTCGCGCTTATTATTGTAGCTTTTTTTCCAGGGCTTGACAGAATAATATTCCCGGCAATAACAAGAAACGTACAACAACGGCTTGCCGCTGATCTATAATTTTTATAGAGGTGCAAAGAGAATGTCATTGTAGAATGTTCAGCTTGTCCAAACAAAAAAAAGTTCATATTGACTTTGTTTTTGAATGTTAGAAGGTGTCGTTATCGTGAAAGAAAAAAAAAATGCACAAATGAAAAGATTTAAATCTGAAGTCTGTACAAAGAATATAAATTCACTTTTTGTGCATTAAATGTCTTTGCAAACCCAGATATTGCCTTGTAATAGTGGCAGTGACGTCATCACTGTGCTATACACAGCCTGTGCAGAGAGCAGAGCTGTGGGAGGTGCTCATTAGGCTCCACCCACTACAGATTGCCTGCAGAAAACTACAGGAGGGGGTGGAGACAAGACCAGTCACCCTGCACAAGAAAAGAGCGAAGGTGTGGGAGGGACTCAGCAAGCTCCACCCACTACAAGCTGCCTGCAGAAAACTACAGAAGGGGGTGGAGAAAAGACCCAAAAGGCTCCACCCACTACTGGCTGCCTGCAGAAAACTACAAGAGGGGGTGGAGACCAGACCAGTAACCCTGCACAGGGAGAGCAGAGCTGTGAGAGGGACTCAGCAAGTTCCACCCACTACAAGTTGCCTGCAGAAAACTACAGGAGGGGGTGGAGACAAGACCCAAAAGGCTCCACCCACTACTTGCTGCCTGCAGAAAAGTACAAGAGGGGGTGGAGACCAGACCAGTCACCCTGTACAGGGAGAGCAGAGCTGTAGGAGGGACTCAGCAAGTTGAACCCACTACAAGCTGCCTGCAGAAAACTACAGGAGGGGGTGGAGACAAGACCCAAAAGGCTCCACCCACTACTGGCTGCCTGCAGAAAAGTACAAGAGGAGGTGGAGACCAGACCAGTCACCCTGCACAGGGAGAGCAGAGCTGTAGGAGGGACTCAGCAAGTTCCCCCCACTACAAGCTGCCTGCAGAAAACTACAGGAGGGGGTGGAGACAAGACCCAAAAGGCTCCACCCACTACTGGCTGCCTGCAGAAAAAAAATACAAGAGGGGGTGGAGACCAAACCAGTCACCCTGCACAGGGAGAGCAGAGCTGAAGGTGGGACACAGCAAGCTCCACCCACTACAAGCTGCCTGCAAAAAATGACAGGAGGGGGCGGAGATAAAACCAGTCACCCTGCACAAGGAGCGAGAGTAGAGCTGTGGGAGGGACCCAAGAGGCTCCACCCACATACTGGCTGCCTGCAGAAAACTACAAGAGTGAGTGAAGACCAGACCAGCTGTGGGAGGGTCCAACCGAGCACCCACCACCTACAGGCTTCCTGTAGATAACTACAGGAGGGGGCAGAGACCAGACCAGTCACTCCGCACAAGGGGAGAGAGCAGAGCTGTGGGAGGGGCCCAGCAGGCCCCACCTACTACAGGCTGCCTACAGTGAACTACAGGAAGGGGCGGAGACCAGACCAGTCACTCTGCATATTGAGAGAGAGCAGCAGTGAGCGGTCTTTATTACAGGAAGGAAAAGTCTCAGACTGGATGACTGCACAGATCTGGAAGAAATACAAAAAATCACACCGAGATTCCAGAGGAATGCACATGAAGGAAGGATTTAGACAATATTTGCTTATCCCGGAGATCATGGAGTTTAATTCCTAATTGAAGTCATGTTTTTTGTATTGTTATGCAATCATATTTCATAAAAAATAAATAATTTCTGTTTTTTTTTAATTGTTAGTTGATTGGCTGTGTTCAACTTCTTTAACCTTTTCCCGTCTGGCCTATGCTGATAAACAGCTGGACAGGAGTATTGCCGATGCGGGGGAATGTTTCTAAATGTTGCCCCCGCATCCATTGCCTGTTCGTACGCACTGGGAGCGCACAGTGCTGCGATATGTGCCCCCTGTGTCCACCAGAAACAGCGGGACACATACCAATTTATGGGACCACTGTGTGAGATCCCAATTCAATGATTGGCCAATCAGTGATCACATGAAGAGTAGTAAGCAAGATGTCACTTGTGACATCATTGCTTACTACGTGTGAAATCTGTGAATGATCACAGAGGTCACATGGTACAAGGCTATTCACAACAGCCTTGTACCATGTGACAAGCTGTGACCAATCACAGCTCTCACAGTATTTCTCAATGGCTGCAGGAATGCAGCCAGAGAGAAGGAGAAATTATTTCCTTTACAGCCTTTACGGGTGTAAAAACAATCAGTGTAAAAAAAAAAAAAATCTTCATCACCCCCCACAAGTAGTACAGTGTCACTATTATTATTATTATACAGGATTTCTATCGCGCCAACAGTTTGCTCAGCGCTAAAATATAAAGGGAGACAATACAGCAACAATACAGTTCAATACAAGAGGAGGGCCCTGATCCTTGGAGCTTACAATCTAAGATGGTGACACTGTACTGCTAGGGTGACAGTATGTAAAAAAAAAAACAAGAAAAAAAACACATAAATAATAATATTAAAAAAATGTAAACAACATTTTTGAAAAATTATAATTATTTTTTTTATAAACTGATTTGGGTTATTTGTTTTTACCGAAAAGATAGCTGAATACATTTTGGCCAAGATTTATGAAGAAAGATTATTTATTTGCAAAATTTGCAAAACATTTTTTTTTTCAAAAATGTTTATGTCTTTTTTCATTTATATAGCAACACAATAAAAATCCCAGTGGTGAATAAATACCACTGAAAAAATGGTTCATCTGTTGCAAAAAATACTAAACATTTCATTTTTTGTACAGTGTTGCATGACCGCGCAATTGTCATTCAAAGTGTGACAGCGCTGAAAGCTGAATATTGGCCTGCGCAGGAAGGGGGAGAACAGGGGCGGACTGACAACTCATGGGGCCCCCGGGCAATAGGGGATCATGGGGCCCCTGTGTCCTTGCCCAAACTCAAAAAGCCTATGAAAAAGGTACCAGGGGCATCTCATGGGGCCCCCTACTGACCACGGGCCCTCGAGCAGTTCTCGAGTTTCCAAATGGTCAGTCCGCCCCTGGGGGTGAAAATGTCCGGACTTGAAGTGCTTAATGAGTTATAAGTCCTTTATGAAGCTAACCTGTGCTGAAGGAACCCTGGAGATCTGGACTGTTGCCCATACACAGAGCGCATCTGTCTTGATCTCAGCGGTTTGTCCCACCCCCCTGCACAGTACTCCAATCAACAATGCTTCTCAGGAAGTGTGAACATTGTGGATTGGAGCCCTGCCCACATGGAAGAAAAATATACTTTAAAAATATTCTTCCCAAATATATTGACATATATTTGAAATACCACAATTTTGGCCGTATTCAATATATATTTTATATATATATATATATATATATATACACACTGCATGTTGAAATGCATTTTTTATATATTACAAACTATATGAAAAATATTTTTCAAAATATATATTTTTAAAATATATTCTTCAGATGTTTTTAGCATTTAAAAAACTAATTTTAACACATATTTTTACATATATTTGCAAATGGATTTACCAAAAAATATAGATTAAATGTATTTTTGAATTTTTTTTTCATATATTTTGTAATATATAAAAAAAGCATTTTAACATACAGTATATATATATATATATATATATATATTTTTTTTTTTATTTTTTTTTTTTGAAATATATTGAATATGACCAAAATTGTAGTATTTCAAATATATGTCAATATATTTGGGAAGAATATTTTTAAAATATATTTAAAATATATTTTTCTTCCATATGAGTATGCCTGGGGGGGGAGGGGTCAGACCATGGGAGGTTCACACTGCTACTCTCTGTATAAGAGCAATGGCCTAGATCTCCTGAATGCTGCCAGCACTTTATATCATAGTATCCTCTATTATAAATTACAATAATACACAGATTTTTTTAATGTAGCGTGACTGCATACCAATAATAAAATACATGATTATAATTGGGATTTAAAAGGACTCTGTCATGAAGGCTGCCATTGCTGAACTCCCCCAAGAATGCCAGTTCTTGGCTATCATGCCAATGCTTTGACTTTAACCATGTCCTCTACATCCCTTTAGCCCGGGGCTAGGGCAAGGTAGTCTGCCAATTCATGTAACCACTGTGATTGGCTGTCACAGTGCTCGCATGATCGAGAGCAGATAGAGTGAATGCAGGGTTGGGGAGACCAGATATAGTGAATGCAGGGTTGGGGAGACCAGATATAGTGAATGCAGGGTCCGGGGAGAGCGGATATAGTGAATGCGGGGTCCTGGGAGAGCGGATATAGTGAATGCAGGGTCCGGGGAGAGTGGATATAGTGAATGCAGGGTCCGGGGAGAGCGGATATAGTGAATGCAGGGTCCTGGGAGAGCGGATATAGTGAATGCAGGGTCCGGGGAGACCGGATATAGTGAATGCAGGGTCCGGGGAGAGTGGATATAGTGAATGCAGGGCCCGGGGAGAGCGGATATAGTGAATGCAGGGTCCTGGGAGAGCGGATATAGTGAATGCAGGGTCCTGGGAGAGCGGATATAGTGAATGCAGGGTCCGGGGAGAGTGGATATAGTGAATGCAGGGTCCTGGGAGAGCGGATATAGTGAATGCAGGGTCCGGGGAGAGCAGATATAGTGAATGCAGGGTCCGAGGAGAGTAGATATAGTGAATGTAGGGTCCGGGGAGAGCAGATATAGTGAATGCAGGGTCCGGGGAGAGCGGATATAGTGAATGCAGGGTCCGGGGAGAGCAGATATAGTGAATGCAGGGTCCGGGGAGAGCCGATATAGTGAATGTAGGGTCCGGGGAGAGCAGATATAGTGAATGCAGGGTCCGGGGAGAGCAGAGACATAGTGAATGCAGGGTCCGGGGAGAGCGGATATAGTGAATGCAGGGTCTGGGGAAAGCGGATATAGTGAATGCATGGTCCGGGGAGAGCGGATATAGTGAATGCAGGGTCTGGGGAAAGCGGATATAGTGAATGCATGGTCCGGGGAGAGCGGATATAGTGAATGCATGGTCCGGGGAGAGCGGATATAGTGAATGCAGGGTCCGGGGAGAGCAGATATAGTGAATGCAGGGTCCGGGGAGAGCCGATATAGTGAATGTAGGGTCCGGGGAGAGCGGATATAGTGAATGCAGGGTCCGGGGAGAGCGGATATAGTGAATGCAGGGTCCGGGGAGAGCCGATATAGTGAATGTAGGGTCCGGGGAGAGCGGATATAGTGAATGCAGGGTCCGGGGAGAGCGGATATAGTGAATGCAGGGTCTGGGGAGAGCGGATATAGTGAATGCATGGTCCGGGGAGAGCGTATATAGTGAATGCAGGGTCCCGGGAGACCGGATATAGTGGATGCAAGGTCCGGGGAGACCAGATATAGTGGATGCAGGGTCCGGGAAGAGCAGATATAGTGGATGCAGGGTCCGGGAAGAGCAGATATAGTGAATGCAGAGTCCGGGGAGACCAGGATCCGGGGTAGTTCAGTTAAAGAAGAGAGGACTAATTTACAGTGCTCTCTGGATTCGTAATTCTTCATTTGAGACACGGAATTCCGAGGATTAGGTACAGACTGGGTGGGAAAGAACCTCCAAACCCCAATTGCAGGGACTTTGTTTCTGAAGCGTTAACCCACCTGCAAGGGAGGCATAAAGAGGAACAACAAACCTGACTTACAGTGCTCTCTTGATAGGTAATTCCTCATTTGAGACCCGGAGTTTGGAGGCTCAGGGACAGACTGGGTGGGAAGGAGCCTCCAAACTCCATTGCAGGGACTTTGTTTCTGAAGGGTTAACCCACCTGCAGGGAAGGCCAAAAGAGGAACAGAAAGGAGAAGAAAATACTGACTTACAGTGCTCTCATGATTGCTAAAACCATATTCATATTTTGGACCCAGATTTCATGGGTTCAGGTACATACCGTTTGGCAAACATCCTCTAAACTCCAACTACAGGGACGTTTTTCATGGAGGGGTTGACCAACCTGCAGGGAAGGCCTAAAGAGGATCAGGAAGGAGAAGAAAAGACTGATTTACAATGTTCTCATGGATGCTAAAAGCTCATTTGGGACTCAGAATTCAGGGGCTCAGGAACAGACCGGGTGGGAAAGAGCCTCCAAACTCCAATTACAGGGACTTTTTCCTGGAGGGGTTAACCAACCTGCAGGAAAGGCCGAAAGAGGAACAGGAAGGATAAGAAAATACTGACTTACAGTGCTCTCATTATTGCTAAAACCGTATTTGGGACCCAGAAGTCAGGGGCTCAGGGACATACTGGGTGGCAAAGAGCCTCCAAACCCCAATTACAGGGACTTTATTCCTGAAGGGGTTAACCCACCTGAGGGGAGGCCGAAAGAGGAACAGGAAGGAGAAGAAAAGACTGACTTGCAGTGCTCTCATGATTGCTAAAAACATATGTAGGACCCAGAATTCAAGGGCTCAGGGACATACTGGGTGGAAAAGAGCCTGCAAACCCCAATTACAGGGACTTTGCTCCTGAAGGGGTTAACCCACCTGCAGAGGAGGCCTAAAGAGGAACAGGAAGCCGTCAGGAGGTGTCTGTGAAGTGGAGTGTGTAGAGGAGTCACCATGGTGGACTTGGTTTGACTGAGACTCAGATAAGTGGGTTGCACCCTCCGCTTTGGAACCTCTGAGGCAGGCAGGGACGTAACCCCATTAAGGGACAAGTTTTACGAGTGGCGAGTCAAACATTTGATTTTTGTACCAGAAGCTTTGACTATTTTTTTTTTTTTGTTCTGCAACAAGCTGTTATGTTTTCCTTTTCAGTATTAAACGTATCAGGGATCAGCAGAAGGAATGCCTGGATCTACACTTAGGAGACTGAGACCAGACCGTATATATTTAAGGTAAGATTTATTTACATTGAAACCAAAATCCATCCAAACACCAGAAAACAGAATACACAGCAAACAGAGATATCAGTGACCCATAATCAAATGCCACAATACCTACTTAGGAACCTAAGTAACAGAAAGCCTGACTAGCAAATAAAGTATATAAAATATATACAAAATGGGGAATGAGGAACAACTGGATAAAACTGGAGGTGCAAGGAACAGTCGGGAAGGGGGATCCAAAACTGGCATCAGAACCAAGGGGAAGTAGGTACAAGCAGGGGCGGACTGACCATTTGGGAACTCGGGCACTGCCCGAGGGCCCGGGGTCAGTAGGGGGCCCTATGAGATGTCCCTGGTACCTTTCATAGGCTTTTTTGGGTGTGATTTTAGTGTGGACGAGGACACAGGGGCCCTATGATCCCCTATTGCCTGGGGACCCCATGAGTTGTCAGTCCACCTCTGGGTACAAGGCAGAAAGGGTACAGAGTATAGGATGCAGGGTAAAAGCAAGAACAGTAACAGGATCAGCATAAATGGAAAGCAGTGTCTGGTTAGCAGAGCAGAACACTGAAGCAAGAGATATTGGTAGAGGAGGGATTAAATACCCTCCCAGCAGCCAGCATCAGGTGGAGGCTGATTACTGGGATCTGCTCACTGAGGCCCTCCAGCTGTTGAGAAACTACACGTCCCATCATGCCTCTGCCTTTGGGAGTCATGCTTTCCACTGTCAGCCCTGCAATGCCGCATGGAATTTGTAGTTCTGCAACAGCTGGAGGGAAGCAGTTTGACACAGTAGGTACAAAGCAGCAAGGGTACAGGGTATAGGATGCAGGGCAAAAGCAAGAACAGTAACAGGATCAGGATAAATGGAAACCAGTGTCTGGCTAGCAGAGCAGAACACTGAAGCAAGAGATATTGGTAGAGGAGGGATTAAATACCCTCCCAACAGCCAGCATCAGGTGGAGGCTGATTACTGGAATCAGCTCACTGAGGCCCTCCAGCTGTTGAGAAACTACACGTCCCATCATGCCTCTGCCTTTGGGAGTCATGCTTTCCACTGTCAGCCTTGCAATGCCTCATGGAATTTGTAGTTCTGCAACAGCTGGAGGGAAGCAGTTTGACACCAACACCTGCTGTTAGACAGCAGAACTGCACCTCCCATTCTGTGGGAGTGCCACCAGCAGGTGATCCAGGTCCTGACAGAAAAGGCTGCCTTGCTTTGTGGCCAGCTGGTGATCCTGGGCTCCCCAATATTACAATATACAGTATATATAATCTGCAAATTAAATTGCTTGCTTTGAGTTAGTGCCCAGTCATACCAGTGTGATTTCCGGTGTAATTTAGGAGTTGAAATCACACCTGAAATCGCATCCAATGAATGTGAATATCAGTGTCCTAACACGTGCGATTTGCTGCAGCGCAATTTCTAAAGTAGTTCTAGTATTACTTTTTCTGCAGTTTTGTTGCATACATTTCCCATACATAGAATATAATAGAAATCGCACTGCAAATTGCAAGAAATCGTTGAAAATCTTCACAAGCAGCAATAAAGTCTTCAGAAATCACACCTGAAATTGTGCTGAAATTGCACACAAGTTGCTCGATTTTAAATCGCAGCGGTGTGACCAGTGACTTCATCATTAAGCCCGGGTTCACATATATGCGGTGCGGTATATCGCATGTGTCTCGCACAGGAACCACACCGTATTCATGTGCCAATCACATGCGATTTGTGTGCGGTGTGATAGAAGCCGTACATTTTGTATGGCTGTAATCACACCGCACCCGCACCGAAAATGTGCAGAACCCTTTTTTGGTCCGCACTAGAATCGGTTTGCATGGGTATTCACACCTATGCGATCCGATTCTGCACATCGTACCGCATTTTGCGGGCCGCTCTGGGTGTTGTTAACTTACAGTCAGGTCCATAAATATTGGGACATCGACACAATTCTAACATTTTTGGCTCTATACACCACCACAATGGATCTGAAATGAAACAAACAAGATGTGCTTTAACTGCAGACTGTCAGCTTTAATTTGAGGGTATTTACATCCAAATCAGGTGAACGGTGTAGGAATTACAACAGTTTGCATATGTGCCTCCCACTTGTTAAGGGACCAAAAGTAATGGGACAGAATAATAATCATAAATCAAACTTTCACTTTTTAATACTTGGTTGCAAATCCTTTGCAGTCAATTACAGCCTGAAGTGTGGAACGCATAGACATCACCAGACGCTGGGTTTCATCCCTGGTGATGCTCTGCCAGGCCTCTACTGCAACTGTCTTCAGTTCCTGCTTGTTCTTGGGGCATTTTCCCTTCAGTTTTGTCTTCAGCAAGTGAAATGCTCAATCGGATTCAGGTCAGGTGATTGACTTGGCCATTGCAGAACATTCCACTTCTTTCCCTTAAAAAACTCTTTGTTTGCTTTTGCAGTCTGCTTTGGGTCATTGTCCATCTGCACTGTGAAGCGTCCAATGAGTTGTGAAGCATTTGGCTGAATATGAGCAGATAATATTCCCGAAACACTTCACAATTCATCCGGCTGCTTTTGTCAGCAGTCACATCATCAATAAATACAAGAGAAGCAGTTCCATTGGCAGCCATACATGCCCACGCCATGACACTACCACCACCATGCTTCACTGATGAGGTGGTATGCTTAGGATCATGAGCAGTTCCTTCTCCATACTCTTCTCTTCCCATCACTCTGGTACAAGTTGATGTCGGTCTCATCTGTCCATAGGATGTTGTTCCAGAACCGTGAAGGCTTTTTTACATGTCGTTTGGCAAACTCTAATCTGGCCTTCCTGTTTTTGAGGCTCACCAATGGTTTCCATCTTGTGGTGAACCCTCTGTATTCACTCTGGTGAAGTCTTCTCTTGATTGGTGACTTTGACACACATACACCTACCTCCTGGAGAGTGTTCTTGATCTGGCCAACTCTTGTGAAGGGTGTTTTCTTCACCAGGGAAAGAATTCTTCGGTCATCCACCACAGTTGCTTTCCGTGGTCTTCCGGGTCTTTTGGTGTTGCTGAGCTCACCGGTGCGTTACTTCTTTTTAAGAATGTTCCAAACAGTTGTTTTGGCCACGCCTAATGTTTTTGCTATCTCTCTGATGGGTTTGTTTTGTTTTTTTCAGCCTAATGATGGCTTGCTTCACTGATAGTGACAGCTCTTTGGATCTCATCTTGAGAGTTGACAGCAACAGATTCCAAATGCAAATAGCACACTTGAAATGAACTCTGGACCTTTTATCTGCTCATTGTAATTGGGATAATGAGGGAATAACACACACCTGGCCATGGAACAGCTGAGAAGCCAATTGTCCCATTACTTTTGGTCCCTTAACAAGTGGGAGGCACATATGCAAACTGTTGTAATTCCTACACCGTTCACCTGATTTGGATGTAAATACCCTCAAATTAAAGCTCACAGTCTGCAGTTAAAGCACATCTTGTTTGTTTCATTTCAAATCCATTGTGGTGGTGTATAGAGCCAAAAATGTTAGAATTGTATCGATGTCCCAATATTTATGGACCTGACTGTAACATACACACCTGCAGCGGATCGCATGAACGGGGTGTGATTCTGATGTGGTGCGAAAGTCGCACAGAAAACGCTGCAACCGTGTCAGTGTGAACCCGGGCTAACAAGCAAATGTTATTTTATGGGAACAAATTTTAATTTATCAATCAATTTGGCTTGTGCGGCATCATTCTTGTTCATAGATATTCATGGAGATCGGCTGTCGCTGCTGGACAGATTGACTGTTGGCTACAGCTCCGCATGTTGCATGGAGTAAAAATGGATTTATATTTACAACAAAGCTAAGGTCAGATGTTTCCTTCTTGAAATGATTTTTTATAGCTTGTCTTAAGAAAACGACAGCTATAAATGCATTTCTCTGTTTTATGTACAATACCCCTTTGACTGTATATATTCCACTTCATATTCCACTGAGACTCAGTCCACTTCTCTCCCAGGCCGAATAATAACATACTTTCCTGTGCTCCAAAAAGAAAAAACAAAAAACATAAATGTATTAAATTATGAATTCAACCTGAAACACAAATGGACAGAGGAGACGGAATTCATCGCTCGGGGGCTTCGCTTGATGCCCGCCGTTCTTCTGCAGACAAGTCTCAGCGTACACATTCAACACCAAAAATGTTACTGAGGACATAAAATAACTATTTGTCCTGCCACTTCCATTATGTCTTCAGCAGATGTTTCATATTAAAGGTTTATGATGGAGAAAGTTACAGCAGACAAGACGCAGCATGGAGGGAGTACAGATCTACCGGGCTGACACGGGTCTGTAGTGACTAATTACAGGAGATATGCAACAAGGCTTGTCAGGAATGATGAAGTGACATGCGTAAAACAATCTTTATAATTTATTGTTTTTAGTAATAAAACATTGTAATATACTGTGTAGATACTGAACAACACTCCCTCTGGTGACTGCAAGTGGAAAATGTGTAACAGTTCATAATTATTTAGTAAAAACAAATCTCTCTCTCTCCCCTCCCTCTCTCTCTACTCTCTCTCTCTCTTCCTCTCTCCCCCTCCATCTGCTCTCCTCTCTCTTCCCTCCCCCCCTCTCTCTCTCTCTCTCTCTCTATTCCTCCCTCTCTCCTCTCTCTTCCCCCCTCTTCCCCCTCCCCCCTCTCTCTCCCCCTCCATCTGCTCTCCTCTTTCTCCCCCCCTCTCTCTCTCTCTCTTCCCTCATCTATCTCTCTCCTCTCTCCCCCCCTCCTCTTTCTCCTCTCTCTTCCCTCCTCTCTTTGTCCTCTCTTCCCTCCCCCTCTCTCTCTCTTCCATCTTTCCCTCTCTCTCGCTCTCTCTTCCCTCCTCCCCCTCTCTTCCCTCCCTCTCCCTCTCTTCCCTCCCTCCCTCTCTTTCTCCCGCTCTCTTCCCCCCTCCCTCCCTCTCTCCTCTCCCCCCTCTCTCTCTTCCCTCCCTCTCTCCTCACTCTCTCTTCCCTCCCTCTCACGCTCTCTTCCCTCCCTCTCACGCTCTCTTCCCTCCCTCTCACTCTCTCTTCCCTCCCTCTCTCGCTCTCTTCCCTCCCCCTCCCCCTCTCCCTCTCTTCCTTCCCTCCCTCTCTCTCTCCCGCTCTCTTCCCCCTCCCTCCCCCCCTCTCTCTTCCCTCCCTCTTTCCTCACTCTCTCTTCCCTCCCTCTCACTCACTCTCTCTTCCCTCCCTCTCTCGCTCTCTTCCCTCCCTCTCTCACTCACTTGCCTCCCTCTCTCCCCCCCCCTCTCTCTCTCTCTCTCTCCTTCCCTCCCTCCCTCCCTCCCTCTCCCTCTCTTCCCTCCCCCCTCTCTCTCCCGCTCTCTTCCCTCCCTCCCTCCCTCTCTCCTCTCCCCCCTCTCTCTCTTCCCTCCCTCTCTCCTCACTCTCTCTTCCCTCCCTCTCACGCTCTCTACCCTCCCTCTCACGCTTTCTACCCTCCCTCTCTCGCTCTCTACCCTCCCTCTCTCGCTCTCTACCCTCCCTCTCTCGCTCTCTTCCCTCTCTCTCTCTCTCGCCCCCCCCTTCTCTCTTCCCTCCCTCTCCCTCCCTTTCTCTCTCTCCCTCCCTCTCTCTCTCTTTCTCTCTTCCCCTTCATCTGCTCTCCTCTCTCTTCCCTCCCCCTCTCTCTTCCCTCCCTACCTCCTCTCTCTCTCTCTCTCTCTCTCTCTCTCTCTCTGTATATATATATATATATATATATACACATACATATATACATACAAGCACACAGAAAAAAAGTCCAATCTGCAGCACCTCATAAATTTATTAAGAGAATTAAAAACTCATAAATATAAATATCAACCCTTCCCGGTTATTCTGATATTTATGAGTTTTTAACTCTCTTAATACATTTACGAGGTGCTGCAGAATAAACTTTTTTCTGTTTTTCTAAATATTGGAGTTTGGGTGATCTCCATTCTGCACCTGAAGGACTAAGTTCCATGCTGGGTGTGTATATGAGATCTCTCTCTCTCTCTCTCTCTCTCTCTCTCTCTCTCTCTCTCTCTCTCTCTCTCTCTCTCTATATATATATATATATATATATATATATATATATATATATATATATATATGTACTTTTTTTGTAACAGATAATTATATATTACACATTTTCCACTTGCAGTCTCCAGGGGGAGCTTTAATCAATTCTTCAGTCGGGAACTGTATTCGTTTTAGGCAAATTAGTTTTAGATTTTTAATGCTGTGTCACTTCTGACATCATTGCTTACTACGTGTGAAATCTGTGAATGATCACAGAGGTCACATGGTACAGGGCTATTCACAACAGCCTTGTACCATGTGACAAGCTGTGACCAATCACAGCTCACACAATATTTCTCAATGGCTGCAAAAATGCAGCCAGAGAGAAGGAGAAATGATTGCTTTTACAGCCTTTATGGATGTAAAAGTAATCGGTGTAAAAAAAAAAATATTGGCCAAGATTTATGATGAAATATTTATTTGCAAAATTTTATAAGAAAAACATTTTCATTTATATAGTAAAAAAAATAAAAATCCTACTGGAGAATAAATACCACCAAAATAAAGATTTATCTGTCTCAAAAAAATGCTAAAAAAATTCATATGGGTACAGTGTTGCATGACCGCGCAATTGTCATTCAAAGTGTGATAGTGCTGAAAGCTGAAAATTGACCTGGATAGGAAGGGGGTGAAAGTGTCCTGACATGAAGTGGTTAAAACGCTCCGTGTGCATGGAGCCTTAGTCTTAGGTAAACCCTCCCCACTTCTAGCTTGTTCCCTTAGTCAGAATTAGATATTAACAAGGACAGGGCTCAGGAAAGTCATTGTCTTCTTACACTTCAAAAGACTGAAAAAATATTCTCTGTACTGCAATTATCTGAAGTAAAATTGTGTTGGATTTAACTTATCTTATTGAAGAGTTAAGCTGCCTGTGGATGGTGCCAAGTCAGCAAGTAACCATCAGGACAGCCTGGGATCTAAGGAGATATGTCAATGTATAAAACAACACTTGAAATAGAACAGCATTCTCCTTTAATCCTTCTTGAAGTGCATCATCACGGCTCCCATCTCCTTGAGATAAATAAGTGAGTGAAATCTGCTTGTATCACAATCACATAAGGTGTGTGAAGACGTCTAATTAGTCATTTAAAACAAGTTCGTTGTGTACAGACAAACATTTGATGTAATGAGATATATTCAGCACTTTCAGTAGGTTAAGAGTAAATAAGAAGCTGAGATAAGGATTGCGTTACTCAATCTCCTCCGACAATCTGTTGTAGAATGTTTTGGTTTTGGTCTTTACAGAAAGGCTACCATGAAAGAAACCGGGCGAAGAAGAGGCTCCCATTTTTTGGTCTTTACAGAAAGTCTACTGTGAAAGAAAATGGGTGAAGAAGAAGCTCCCATGTTTTGGTCTTTACAGAAAGGCTACCGTGAAAGAAAACGGGAGAAAAAGTGGCTCCCATGTTTTGGTCTTTACAGAAAGGCTATCGTGAAAGAAAACGGGTGAAGAAGGGGCTCCCATGTTTTGGTCTTTACAGAAAGGCTACCGTGAAAGCAATCGGGCGAAGAAGAGGCTCCCATTTTTTGGTCTTTACAGAAAGGCTACCGTGAAAGAAAACGGGCAAAGAAGAGGCTCCCATGTTTTGGTCTTTACAGAAAGGCTACTGTGAAAGAAAACGGGTGAAGAAGGGGCTCCCATGTTTTGGTCTTTACAGAAAGGCTACCGTGAAAGCAATCGGGCGAAGAAGAGGCTCCCATTTTTTGGTCTTTACAGAAAGGCTACCGTGAAAGCAATCGGGCGAAGAAGAGGCTCCCATTTTTTGGTCTTTACAGAAAGTCTACTGTGAAAGAAAATGGGTGAAGAAGAAGCTCCCATGTTTTGGTCTTTACAGAAAGTCTACTGTGAAAGAAAATGGGTGAAGAAGAAGCTCCCATGTTTTGGTCTTTACAGAAAGGCTACCGTGAAAGAAAACGGGTGAAGAAGGGGCTCCCATGTTTTGGTCTTTACAAAAAGGCTACCGTGAAAGAAAACGGGTGAAGAAGGGGCTCCCATGTTTTGGGCTTTACAAAAAGGCTGCCGTGAAAGAAAACGGGCGAAGAAGGGGCTCCCATTTTTTGGTCTTTACAGAAAGTCTACCATGAAAGAAAACGGGCAAAGAAGAGGCTCCTATTTTTTGGTCTTTACAGAAAGTCTACTATGAAAGAAAACGGGTCAAGAAGAGGCTCCCAATGTTTTGGTCTTTACAAAAAGGCTACCGTGAAAGAAAACGGCGAAGAAGAGGCTCCCATTTTTTGGTCTTTACAGAAAGTCTACCATGAAAGAAAACGGGCGAAGAAGAGGCTCCCATTTTTTGGTCTTTACAAAAAGGCTACTGTGAAAGAAACCGGGCGAAGAAGGGGCTCCCATTGTTTTGGTCTTTACAGAAAGTCTACCGTGAAAGAAAACGGGTGAAGAAGGGGCTCCCATGTTTTGGTCTTTACAGAAAGGCTACCGTGAAAGAAAACAGGCAAAGAAGAGGCTCCCATGTTTTGGTTTTTACAGAAAGGCTACCGTGAAAGAAAACAGGTTTTGGTCTTTACAGAAAGTCTACCGTGAAAGAAAACGGGAGAAAAAGTGGCTCCCATGTTTTCGTCTTTACAGAAAGGCTACCGTGAAAAAAAACAGGCGAAGAAGGGGCTCCCATGTTTTGGTCTTTACAGAAAGTCTCCCGTGAAAGAAAACGGGCGAAGAAGGGGCTCCCATGTTTTGGTCTTTACAGAAAGGCTACCGTGAAAGAAAACGGGCGAAGAAGAGGCTCCCATGTTTTGGTCTTTACAGAAAGTCTCCCGTGAAAGAAAACGGGCGAAGAAGGGGCTCCCATGTTTTGGTCTTTACAGAAAGTCTCCCGTGAAAGAAAACGGGCGAAGAAGGGGCTCCCATGTTTTGGTCTTTACAGAAAGGCTACCGTGAAAGAAAACGGGCGAAGAAGAGGCTCCCATGTTTTGGTCTTTACAGAAAGTCTCCCGTGAAAGAAAACGGGCGAAGAAGGGGCTCCCATGTTTTGGTCTTTACAGAAAGGCTACCGTGAAAGAAAACGGGCGAAGAAGAGGCTCCCATGTTTTGGTCTTTACAGAAAGGCTACCGTGAAAAAAAACGGGCGAAGAAGGGGCTCCCATGTTTTGGTCTTTACAGAAAGGCTATCGTGAGAGAAAACGGGTGAAGAAGGGGTTCCCATGTTTTAGGCTTTACAAAAAGGCTACCGTGAAAGAAAACGGGCGAAGAGGCTCCCATTGCTCACGTCCTTCAGAAAATGTTATCGGCCTAGCTGTCACGCCAGCCCTCTGGCTTCAAAACATTAATTTGCCAGGAGCAAGGTGCAGATCAGAAGTTCTGATACAATTGTTGCATGCTGATTTCGGGTCCATAGGACTAATAAAGGAAGGATAACTGCTAGCTAGCTACAATATATGGACAAAGTTTTTTGGACAACTGTCCATCACATCTACCTATATGGCCAAACGTTTGTAGAATCCCTCAAAATTATTGAGTTTGGGCATTTCCAGTGAGCAGTTCTAATCCCACAACAAAGAAATTTGAGACGATTGTGCACTTTCAACCTTGCGGTAACAGTTTGGTGAAGGCCCCCTTCTGTTCCAGTATGACCGTGTCCTGTGCACATAGACAGTTCCATAAAGACATTATATGAGGAGTATGGTATGGGGGAACTCAAGTGACCTGACCTCAACTCTACTGAACACCAGTGGGATGAACTGGAAAGCCGTTTGCAAGTCAAGTCTTCATGTCCAACATGAGTACCTGACTTGGCAAAAGCACAAGTCGCTACCCCTGCTCCCGTAATGCTAGAACAATGCCCCTCCTGCTGAGGCCAAAACCTCTGCCATTTTGTACCCCACTTTATGCCAGAGGCCACCACATGATATTCTCGGCCATTGAGCTTCACACTGTTCTCAAACACTGGACGTGTTTACATGTGGCAAACACCATCCCCAGCTTATGAGCAGGACTGTCTTGTGCCAATGGTAAGCATGGTGGTGGCACAATCATGGTTTGCAAGGTGCAGATCAGAAGTTCTGCAGTTCTGATACAATTGTTGCATGCTGATTTTGGGTCCATAGGACTAATAAAGGAATTATGACTGCTAGGTAACTACACTATATAGACAAAGTTTTTTGGACACCTGTCCATCACACCTACCTATATGGCCAAATGTTTGTGGAATCCCTCAAAATTATTGAGCTTGGGCATTTCCAGTGGGCGGTTCTCCTAATCCCACAGCAAAGAAATTTGAGACGACTGGGCACTTCCAACCTTGCGGTAACAGTTTGGTGAAGGCCCTTTTCTGTTTCAGTATGACTGTGTGCACATAGATTGTTCCATAAAGACATTATATGAGGAGTATGGTATGGGGAAACTCAAGTGACCTGACCTCAACTCTACTGAACACTAGTGGGATGAAATGGAATGCCGTTTGCAAGCCAAGTCTTAATGTCCAACATAAGTACCTGACGTGGTAAAAGTCCCTACCCCCCCCTCCTGTCCTGCTAGAACAATGCCCCTCCTGCTGAGGCCAAAACCTCTGCCATTTTATGCTCTACTTTATGCCAGAGGCCACCACAGGATATTCCCGGCCATTGAGCTTCACACTGTTCCCAATCATCGGACGTGTTTATACACTTTGTGGAAAACACCATCCCAGGCTTACGACCAGGGGTGTTTTGTGCCAACGGCAAGCACGGTGGTGGCACAATCATGGTTTGGGCAGTCTTGGTATTCTGCAGGCCCCATCATCATCTTGAAAGGTAGAGTCACTGCCAGTGACTAAGAACACATTTTGACCGACCATGTGCACCCCATGGTGCAGACATTGTTTCCTGAAGACAGCCTCATTTAGCAAGACGATAATGCTTCGATTCACAGAGCTGGTGTTGTCAAATCGTGGTTTGATGAGCATACAGCCGAAGTCTCGCAACCACTATGGTCAATTTTGGAGAACGAGATTCGGCTCGTTTTCCGCGTCAGCCGTCTCTGAGAGAACTGGAACAATTTTTGCATAAAGAGTAGTATCAGATTCCATTATCCACCATCCAAGACTTATATTCCAAGGAGAATTCAAGCCGTCTTGGAGGCCAAAGACCAACCACCATATGGTCCATGGTCCAACCACCATATTAGGTAATGATTTTGTCTTTTACCTGGTGTTTCCATATTTTTGTCCATCCCCTGTATCTCCAAAAAAGTGCAAAATACCAAAACAAAAACAAACTATAAGGAGACTGCTGCAACCTGCATATTAGAACACACAATATGTACAAAAAGTCTTCCCACCTCCGGCAGTGCTTGCTCCTTACTAGTTAACCTCCAGATCATAAGAGGTTAAAAGCAGCATGAGACAAGAGACCTTCCATGGTCACAGAGGCAATCATCAGGCTCCACGGCTGTCACAACCTGGCCCCCAATCAGATAGCCTCACATTGACTCAAAAAAACTAAAATATTCCATGGCCCAGTACTGTTCAATATTGCAGGATTTATTCCATACAATACAAACATAGCATTTGCACAGCACTTGTCACAGCATCAGAGAATCTCAAATCGTGCCGACGTCAAGGTTCCGGCATGCGCAATGACGTCACAAGCAAACTCCACCCGACGCGTTTCGTGATAGGTCACGTCTTCGGGAAACAAGTAAATACCTGGAATTGCTACACTGATGCATAACTGAGCATGCTACACTTATCAAGAAAAAATCCACTTGAACAAGAATTTTACTATTGTATTCAAAGTTAATACTTTTCAATGTTAATTAAAATCACTAAAATAATATACAAAGTTTGAAAAAAAAAGTCATCATAAAATAAATAAATGCAGCAAGAGGACAAACACGTGTTGTAAATAGATCTTCCTGCTGCCAAAACCAAAACCCAAAACTAAAAATGTCATATATTGCAGCTTACCAATCATTAGATGTGGCGGCTGCATTAGTTTTCTTTTCATTAGGCTTTTTCCCCCCCTCTGTTTTCACCTATTGATCTGTCCAGTAACACGTCTCCTGTATTAGAGAACCCACACTATGGATGAAGGAGCACAAGGGGCACTATTGGACAGCAGAATTGTCAGTCTGGGGGGAGGGGAGTGTTAACTACATGCCACCTAGCCACTGTACATATAAGGCGGCAGGGCGGCACTCACAGGCAAAACCACGTTTTAAGACGTGTGTTTTGTAAACAAATAGGGGGCACGCCCGAGGCGCGCCGCCACCCTATCTGTCCCGCGGATCACCGCCGCAGATGTCAGTCGCCGGGTCACAGCCGCTCGTTAGCGGCTATGTCCCGGCGATCGGCGGCAAACAGTGACAGAGAGCACAGCTGCAGTAGCTGTGCTGTCTGTCACTTCCCTGTCAGCTCGAGGATGAGCTGATCGAGAAAGAACAGTTTCTCTTTCTCGATCAGCCATGTCCCGCCCAGTACACACCCCGCCCCCTAGTAAAACACTCCCCTCACTCCTATAACCCTTCCCTGCAAAATATAGTTAACCCCTTCCTCCCCATTGCCATTAGTACAGTGTCAGTGTTTTTTTTTTTGCACTGATCACTGTATTAGTGTTTTTGGGGATGTCAGTGACCCCAAGTCAGTACCCCCCAATGTCAGAATGTCCGCCGCAGTCCCGCCATAAGTCACTGGTCGCTGCCATAAGTCCCTGATCGCCGCCATAATTCACTGATCGCCACCATTATTAGTATAAAAAAAACCCTAAAAATCCCAGAATCTTTCCCGCCATTTGTAAACGCTATAACTTTCACGTAAACCAATTAATTTACACGTATTGGGTTTTTTTTAGCAAAGACATGTCACAGAATGCATTTTAGCAGAAATTTATGACTAAATTTGATTTTTGCATTTTTTTTTTACTGGACATGTTTTATAGCAAAAAGTCCAAAATATTGTTTTTTTTTCCTCAAAATTGTCAGCCTTTTTTTTATAGCGCAAAAAATAAAAATCCACACAGACAATCAAATACCACCAAAAGAAAGCTCAATTTGTGGGGAAAAAAAGGATGTAAATTTCATTTATTTACCATATTGCATGACCGCGCAATTGTCCGTTAAACTAGCGCAGTGCTGTACAGCAAAAAATGGCGTAAATTGCAGTATCTATACCATAGTTTGTAGACGCTATAACTTCCACACAAAGCAATCAATATACACTTATTGGGATTTTTTTTACCAAAAACATGGAGCAGAATACATTTTGGCCTAAATTTATAACCAACTTTGAGTTTACTATATATTTTTTATAGCTGAAAGTAAAAAATATTGTTTTTCTTCAAAATTTTTGGCCTTTTTATGTTTATAGCGTAGAAAAATAAAAAGCGCACAGGTGATCAAATACCACCGAAAGAAAGCTCTATTTGTGTGAAAAAAATTTTGTTTGGGTGCAGCATTGCATGACCGCACAATTATCAGTTGAATTAGTGCAGCGCCGAGTAGCAAAAAGAGGCGTGGTCATTAAGGGGGGTAAATCCTCCGGAGCTCAAGTGGTTAAATGTACTAACAGATTTAGCCACACTAACACATTGAAGCTGAATTCCAGGTAACACTTTATAATAAGCTAACAGCTTTTTTCCTTTTGGGATAAAGGTTTTACATAAATAAATAATATTAGGAAATAAATAAAAGTTGATCATTGATAAATGATTTTGTCTGGTCTCTATAACAGATACATCTGCAGGGCAGCTTGTTCCTTTGAAAAACAACAGACTCCCTGGCTGGATCGCCAGGTGAAAAAAAAAGAAAGAAAGACTAAAAAAGAAAAGTAATACATCACATCTAATGATTGGTGAGCTGCGATATAATAAATGTTTCCTTTTGGGTTTAGTAGCGCTTTAAGTGCTCCTATGCCTGGAGTCTAATGTCACTTTCTTCTGCTGAAGCATGTACACCTGCCAGACCCTAATGGAAAAAGAAAGAAAGAAAGCCAAGATTTCCAGCGGGGGCTCTGAGATGAGAGCTGTGTCCCCAGCATGGCTGTAATATTTCCTCTGAGAGAAGGATGCTTAGAATGTCTTCAGTAATAAAGAGAAGCCAGGAGACTAATAGATCCCAGCTGTAGCCGGCTGAGGGTCAGTTCTGCAATATACAGAGAGGCGAAATCCATGGAAACAATGGAACGTTCTGTGACGGGTAACTTCACCAATCTGATAATATTCACAAAACATTTCTTAGACTTCGTGAAAGTTTGTCAAAGAATTAGGATGTTATCTGTCCAACGTGAGCTGAATATCTGGAGTCGTTTCACAGATCCTGCTGGGGGATTGGAATAATGTCCTCAGATCTGGATAACATTCTAAAGGCTGCAGTATATGGGGGGGGGGGAGGCGGGGGGTATATTGCATTTCACACAATTGGTGAAGGACATATCCAATTATACACAGATGGGGGGGGCACACACTTTATTATGCAGTCAACAGGGGGGCAGTTCCATACAGTTGATATGGGGACATCCTATGTATGGCATAGTTGATGGGCAAGATTTTACATACAGTGAAAGGACAGCTCCCCTATCTAGGCTCACATCCCCATCTATGCTCACATCCCCTATCTAGGCTCACATCTCCATCTACGCTCTCATCCCCATCTACGCTCTCATCCCCGTCTACGCTCACATCCCCATCTACGCTCACATCCCCATCTACGCTCTCATCCCCATCCACGCTCACATCCCCATCCACGCTCACATCCCCATCCACACTCACATCCCCATCCACGCTCTCATCCCCATCTACGCTCACATCCCCGTCTACGCTCACATCCCCATCTACCCTCACACCCCCGTCTACACTCACATCTCCATCTACGCTCTCATCCCCGTCTACTCTCACATCCCCGTCTACACTCACATCTCCATCTACGCTCTCATCCCCGTCTACGCTCACATCCCCATCTACGCTCACATCTCCATCTACGCTCTCATCCCCATCTACGCTCTCATCCCCATCCACGCTCACATCCCCATCTACGCTCTCATCCCCATCTACGCTCACATCCCCGTCTACGCTCTCATCCCCATCTACGCTCACATCCCCGTCTACACTCACATCTCCATCTACGCTCACATCCCCGTCTACGCTCTCATCCCCGTCTACGCTCACATCCCCGTCTACGCTCACATCCCCGTCTACGCTCACATCCCCGTCTACGCTCTCATCCCCATCTACACTCACATCTCCATCTACGATCACATCCCCATCTAAGCTCACATCCTCATCTATGCTCTCATCCCCATCTACGCTCACATCCCCATCTACACTCACATCTCCATCTACGCTCACATCCCCATCTACGCTCACATCCCTATCTATCTTCACATCCCCGTGTACGCTCACATCCCAATCTACGCTCTAATCCCTGTCTACGCTCTCATCCCCGTCTACGCTCACATCCCCAACTACGCTCACATCCCCAACTACGCTCACATCCCCGTCTACGCTCACATCCCCATCTACGCTCTTATCCCCGTCTACGCTCACATCCCCATCTACACTCACATCCCCGTCTACGTTCTCATCCCCATCTACTCTCTCATCCCCATCTACTCTCACATCTCCATCTACGCTCACATCCCCATCTACACTCACATCCCCATCTACCTTCACATCCCCATCTACTCTCTCATCCCCATCTGCGCTCACATCCGCATCTACGCTCTCATCCCCATCTACACTCACATCCCCATTTACCTTCACATCCCCATCTACGCTCACATCCTCATCTACCTTCAAATCCCCATCTACGCTCTCATCCCCGTCTGCGCTCATATCCCCATCTACCTTCACATCCCCATCTACGCTCACATCCCCATCTACGCTCACATCCCCATCTACGCTCACATCCCCATCTACGCTCACATCCCCATCTGCGCTCACATCCCCATCTACCTTCACATCCCCATCTACGCTCACATCCCCATCTGCGCTCACATCCCCATCTACGCTCACATCCCCATCTACGCTCACATTCCCCATCTACGCTCACATCCCCGTCTACGCTCACATCCCCGTCTACGCTCACATCCCCATCTACCTTCACATCCCCATCTACGCTCTCATCCCCATCTACGCTCTCATCCCCATCTACGCTCACATCCCCATCTACGCTCACATCCCCATCTGCGCTCACGTCCCCATCTGCGCTCACGTCCCCATCTACGCTCACATCCCCATCTACGCTCACATCCCCATCTACGCTCTCATCCCCATCTGCGCTCACATCCCCATCTACCTTCACATCCCCATCTACTCTCACATCCCCATCTACACTCACATCCCCGTCTACGCTCACATCCCCGTCTACGCTCACATCCCCATCTACCTTCACATCCCCATCTACGCTCTCATCCCCATCTGCGCTCACATCCCCATCTACCTTCACATCCCCATCTACGCTCTCATCCCCATCTACGCTCTCATCCCCATCTACGCTCTCATCCCCATCTACGCTCACATCCCCATCTACGCTCACATCCCCATCTACGCTCACTTCCCCATCTACGCTCTCATCCCCATCTTCGCTCACATCCCCATCTACCTTCACATCCCCATCTACGCTCACATCCCCATCTACGCTCTCATCCCCATCTACGCTCTCATCCCCATCTACGCTCACATCCCCATCTATGCTCTCATCCCCATCTACGCTCTCATCCCCATCTACGCTCACATCTCCATCTACGCTCTCATCCCCATCTACGCTCACATCTCCATCTACGCTCTCATCCCTATCTACGCTCTCATCCCCATCTACCTTCACATCCCCATCTACCTTCACATCCCCATCTACGCTCTCATACCCATCTATGCTCTCATCCCCATCTACGCTCACATCCCCATTTATGCTCACATCCCCATCTATGCTCTCATCCCCAGTTACGCTCACATCCCCGTCTACGCTCACATCCCCATCTACGCTCTCATCCCCATCTATCTCATCCCCATTTACGCTCACATCCCCGTCTACGCTCACATCTCCATCTACGCTCACATCCCTATCTACGCTCACATCCCCATCTACCTTCACATCCCCATCTACGCTCTCATCCCCATCTACCTTCACATCCCCATCTACGCTCACATCCCCATCTACGCTCTCATCCCCATCTACGCTCACATCCCCATCTACGCTCACATCCCCGTTTACGCTCACATCTTCATCTACGCTCACATCCCTATCTACGCTCACATCCCCATCTACGCTCACATTCCCCATCTATGCTCTCATCCCCATCTACACTCACATCTCCATCTACGATCACATCCCCGTCTAAGCTCACATCCTCATCTATGCTCTCATCCCCATCTACGCTCACATCCCCATCTACACTCACATCTCCATCTACGCTCACATCCCCATCTACGCTCACATCCCTATCTACCTTCACATCCCCGTGTACGCTCACATCCCAATCTACGCTCTAATCCCTGTCTACGCTCTCATCCCCGTCTACGCTCACATCCCCAACTACGCTCACATCCCAATCTACGCTCACATCCCCGTCTACGCTCACATCCCCATCTACGCTCTTATCCCCGTCTACGCTCACATCCCCATCTACACTCACATCCCCGTCTACTCTCACATCTCCATCTACGCTCACATCCCCATCTACACTCACATCCCCATCTACTCTCTCATCCCCATCTACTCTCACATCTCCATCTACGCTCACATCCCCATCTACACTCACATCCCCATCTACCTTCACATCCCCATCTACTCTCTCATCCCCATCTGCGCTCACATCCGCATCTACGCTCTCATCCCCATCTACACTCACATCCCCATTTACCTTCACATCCCCATCTACGCTCACATCCTCATCTACCTTCAAATCCCCATCTACGCTCTCATCCCCGTCTGCGCTCACATCCCCATCTACCTTCACATCCCCATCTACGCTCACATCCCCATCTACGCTCACATCCCCATCTACGCTCACATCCCCATCTACGCTCACATCCCCATCTGCGCTCACATCCCCAACTACGCTCACATCCCCAACTACGCTCACATCCCCAACTACGCTCACATCCCCGTCTACGCTCACATCCCCATCTACGCTCTTATCCCCGTCTACGCTCACATCCCCATCTACACTCACATCCCCGTCTACGTTCTCATCCCCATCTACTCTCTCATCCCCATCTACTCTCACATCTCCATCTACGCTCACATCCCCATCTACACTCACATCCCCATCTACCTTCACATCCCCATCTACTCTCTCATCCCCATCTGCGCTCACATCCGCATCTACGCTCTCATCCCCGTCTACGCTCACATCCCCATCTACGCTCTCATCCCCATCTATCTCATCCCCATTTACGCTCTCATCCCCGTCTACGCTCACATCCCCGTCTACGCTCACATCCCCGTTTACGCTCACATCTTCATCTACGCTCACATCCCTATCTACGCTCACATCCCCATCTACCTTCACATCCCCATCTACGCTCACATCCCCATCTACGCTCACATCCCCATCTACGCTCACATCCCCATCTACGCTCACATCTCCATCTACGCTCTCATCCCCATCTACGCTCTCATCCCCATCTACGCTCACATCCCCATCTACGCTCACATCCCCATCTACGCTCACATCTCCATCTACGCTCTCATCCCCATCTACGCTCTCATCCCCATCTACGCTCACATCCCCATCTACGCTCTCATCCCCATTTACGCTCACATCCCCGTCTACGCTCACATCCCCGTCTACGCTCATATACCCATCTACGCTCTCATCCCCGTCTACGCTCACATCCCCGTCTACGCTCACATCTCCATCTACGCTCACATCCCCCGTCTACGCTCACATCCCTGTCTACGCTCACACCCCCGTCTACGCTCACATCCCCGTCTACGCTCACACCCCCGTCTACGCTCACACCCCCGTCTACGCTCACACCCCCGTCTACGCTCACACCCCCGTCTTCGCTCACACCCCCGTCTTCGCTCACATCCCCATCTACCTTCACATCCCCATCTACGCTCACATCCCCATCTACGCTCACATCCCCATCTTCGCTCACATCCCCATCTACGCTCACATCCCCATCTACGCTCACATCCCCATCTACGCTCACTTCCCCATCTACGCTCTCATCCCCGTCTGCGCTCACATCCCCGTCTTCGCTCACATCCCCATCTACCTTCACATCCCCATCTACGCTCACATCCCCATCTTCGCTCACATCCCCATCTACGCTCACATCCCCGTCTGCGCTCACATCCCCATCTACGCTCACATCCCCTTCTACGCTCACATCCCCATCTACACTCACATCCCTATCTATGTTCACATCACAGTCCTCATGATCATAGCAGAACCCATACAATCACATCGCAGCCCTAACCTTCACACCAAAGTCCCCAGTCCCATGTTCACATCAGAGTCCCCATAATCACATCAGAGCCCCATTATTCACACGAGAACAACTTGCCGTTGTCTGGTGTAACCAGAGTGACTCGTCAGTGTGTGAAAGTCTTTTTGCTGCTCCACAGGTGGCTCCTATAAAAGACTCTGTTCATGTAACTTCTTGCTGCAGTAAAGTCCATGTTGCTACTACTGCTACCCAGTGGGTTACAAATGTCTAGCTACCCTACAGTGGTTGGGCCTATAGACACTTTTTGCTCAACAGTGTCTAGTGGGGGGAAGGGGGGGAGGGTGCCCTGTGCTCCGCTCTTGTCCGTAGGTAGCATCCGCTGTGGATCATCATTGCAATCCTTGCTACAAACCCAGTCACCCAACAATGGCTGGACCCAAGTGTTCTGTCCTTGCCAGCGAACTGCATTTTTCTTTCTGCCCAGATTCCATGCTTCAAAAACCTGCAAGCCAGTCAGCATCCTCCCGCTTGGAGAAGCAGGGGTTAACACTAGCGACGGAAAGTTCCCTGGGAAAGTCTGGTGCCCAAAGTGTCCAAAGGAAGGGCATGGTCATGCCCTCAAGACCGCCCGATACATCCAGCATGCTGTGAGAGGGCGTGAGAGGAGAAAGATGGAGGCTGAACTACAGGTGTATCCATAAGTCTTTTGGGTGGAGAGTACCCTGGTGGACACTGGAGTTCGCCTGGAGCATAGCAGAGGCTTTGATCTACGACTAGTGGAAGGAGCATAGACATTATGTTTGCTGTGCCCTGAATGCAGAAGGCCGACCACCTTGATCGGTGATCGGGCTGGTGCTCACAATCACTGCCAAGCAGGAGTGAGAAAAAGTTCCAGAGACGCCAGCCTCATCCACCAGTCCTGACATATCCGCTTTGAGGAAGCCAGTCAGGGAGGACAGCCAATCCTCACGTGAGCCAGTGGAGAGTGTCAGTGATGGGAAGGTGGACTGGGAGTCACCCAGGTTACCAGCCAAGTTTGGGCTCCTAGAGGTGGAAAAGCAGGAAGAGTGGTTCTCATATAATACCAAGGAGGAATGGGACTTGGGACACCACAGAGGGCATTGATTCGCAGACAGATCCTTCAGTAGGCTCTTGCACCCCAGATATTGCTGGACCTCCTTGCAGGACAGAACCTGTCCAATATGCCATCTCTGGCCCAAACTACATTTGCTGTACCTTGGTCTAGGACAAAAGCCAAGAACTCTGATTTGAAAAAGCTGATTCACTGGGCCCCAAACCCTTATGTGTATCCAGGACAGGGGGACAAAGATAGGCTCCCCAGGTTGTTCTGTTTTCAAAGGGAGGTTCAAAAATGGGTAGCCGTGGCATGGGGATGGGACTACCTCTTTGTCCCTCAGAACGTCATGGGCACTATTGAAAGTTCCAGGCAGCAATGAGGTGATGACCTTGTCTGACACTATCTCCATGTCCCCAAGCCTTTAAAAGGGCCCTACCTAATCAAGGCTTGGAATAGTTTCCTAGATATCAAGCAGGAATATTTACGAGGACTGGGTGATGGTTGTCAGACAGGAGGCTTGGCATGGGGTCAGGATAGCCCTTATGTACATAGTTGCCAGGAAGGTGTCCTCTGTTTACTGTTCCTTGGACATCCCATACATCCTACGACCCCATCCAAGTTCAGTGCCCCTAATAAAACTAAACAAAAACAAGCTCAAGGACTGTTTACTGTCTCTGGAATGCATGTATGTGAAAAATGTGTGTTGCCTGGCTGTGCAGAACTATAGGGGGACCCGAATCTTCAGCAACTCCTAAGGGGGTAGTGCTACATGTATCATAAACTGTTTTAATTGGGGGGGCATGTCCTATTATACACAGTTGATTGGTTGGGTATATATTTTCACACAAATCCATCCAGTTCAACCATAATTTAAAAAAAAAAAAAGTTATAATCCTACACCCACAGTTGATCCAGAAGAAGGCAAAATAACCAACAAAGCATGATCCAATTTGCTCCTGCAGGGGAAAAGTTTCTTCCTGATCCCCTGAGAGGCAATCGGAAAACTGGATCAACCTTACTCATAAATGTTATATCCAGTTATATTCTGTGTATCTAAGAAAGAATCCAGGACTTTTTTAAAGCAATCCACTGAGCTGGCCACAACCACATTTTCTATTCCACATTTTCACAGCTCTTACTGTGAAGAAACCATTCCATATTTGGAGATTAAATCTCTTTTTCTCCAGACGTAAAGAGCGCCCCCTTGTCCTCTGTGATGACCTCAGGGTGAATAGCTCTACACCAAGTTCACTATATGAACCACTGATGTATTTATACATGGAGATCATATCCCCCCCTTATGTATTATACATGGAGATCATATTCCCCCTTATGTATTATACATGGAGATCATATCCCCCCTTATGTATTATACATGGTGATCATATCCCCCCTTATGTATTATACATGGAGATCATATCTCCCCTTATGTATTATACATGGAGATCATATCCCCCCTTATGTATTATACATGGTGATCATATCCCCCCTTATGTATTATACATGGAGATCATATCCCCCCTTATGTATTATACATGGAATCATATCCCCCCTCATGTATTATACATGGAGATCATATCCCCCCTTATGTATTATACATGGAGGTCATATCCCCCCTTATGTATTATACATGGAGATCATATCCCCCTTATGTATTATACATGGAGATCATATCCCCCCTTATGTATTATACATGGAGATCATATCCCCCCTTATGTATTATACATGGATATCATATCCCCCCTTATGTATTATACATGGAGATCATATCCCCCCTTATGTATTATACATGGAGATCATATCCCCTTATGTATTATACAAGAAGATCATATCCCCCCTTATGTATTATACATGAAGATCATATCCCCCCTTATGTATTATACATGGAGATCATATCCCCCTTTATGTATTATACATGAAGATCATATCCCCCCTTATGTATTATACATGGAGATCATATCCCCCTTATGTATTATACATGGAGATCATATCCCCCTTATGTATTATTCATGGAGATCATATCCCCCTTATGTATTATACATGGAGATCATATCCCCCTTATGTATTATACATGGAGATCATATCCCCCCTTATGTATTATACATGGAGATCATATCCCCCTTATGTATTATACATGGTGATCATATCCCCCCTTATGTATTATACATGGAGATCATATCCACCTCCTTATGTATTATTCATGGAGATCATATCCCCCCCTTATGTATTATACATGGAGATCATATCCCCCTTATGTATTATACATGGAGATCATATCCACCTCCTTATGTATTATTCATGGAGATCATATCCCCCCCCTTATGTATTATACATGGAGATCATATCCCTCCTTATGTATTATACATGGTGATCGTATCCCCCCTTATGTATTATACATGGAGATCATATCCCCCCTTATGTATTATACACGGAGATCATATCCCCCTTATGTATTATACATGGAGATCATTCCCCCCCTTATGTATTATACATGGAGATCATATCCCCCTTATGTATTATACATGGAGATCATATCCCCCTTATGTATTATACATGGTGATCATATCCCCCTTATGTATTATACATGGAGATCATATCCCTCCTTATGTATTATACATGGAGATCATATCCCCCCCTTATGTATTATACATGGAGATCATATCCCCCCTTATGTATTATACATGGAGATCATATCCCCCTTATGTATTATACATGGAGATCATATCCCCCCTTATGTATTATACATGGTGATCATATCCCCCCTTATGTATTATACATGGAGATCATATCCCCCATTATGTATTATACATGGAGATCATATCCCCCTTATGTATTATACATGGTGATCATATCCCCCCTTATGTATTATACATGGAGATCATATCCACCTCCTTATGTATTATTCATGGAGATCATATCCCCCCCTTATGTATTATACATGGAGATCATATCCCCCTTATGTATTATACATGGAGATCATATCCACCTCCTTATGTATTATTCATGGAGATCATATCCCCCCCCCTTATGTATTATACATGGAGATCATATCCCTCCTTATGTATTATACATGGTGATCGTATCCCCCCTTATGTATTATACATGGAGATCATATCCCCCCTTATGTATTATACACGGAGATCATATCCCCCTTATGTATTATACATGGAGATCATTCCCCCCCTTATGTATTATACATGGAGATCATATCCCCCTTATGTATTATACATGGAGATCATATCCTCCCCTTATGTATTATACATGGAGATCATATCCCCCCCTTAGGTATTATACATGGAGATCATACCCCCCTTATGTATAATACATGGAGATCATATCCCCCCTTATGTATTATACATGGAGATCATATCCCCCCTTATGTATTATACATGGAGATCATATCCCCCCTTATGTAATATACATGGAGATCATATCCCCCCTTATGTATTATACATGGAGATCATATCCCCCCCTTATGTATTATACATGGAGATCATATCCCCCCTTATGTATTATACATGGAGATCATATCCCCCTTATGTATTATACATGGAGATCATATCCCCCCTTATGTATTATACATGGAGATCATATCCCCCCTTATGTATTGTACATGGAGATCATATCCCCCCTTATGTATTATACATGGAGATCATATCCCCCCTCTTAAATTCAGTTCCTCTTATCTTTCCTCATAGCTGAGCTCCTCCATGCCTCTTATCAGTTTGGTTGCCCTTCTATGTACTTTCTCCACTTCCCCAATGTTCGTTTTGTGAATTGATGCCCAAAACTGAACTGCATATTCCAGATGAGGTCTTACTAATGATTTGTACCGGGGGGGGGGTAATATGATATCTCTCTCTCTGGAGTCTATACCTCTTTTAATACAAGAGATGATTTTGCTCGCTTTAGAAACTGCAGCTTGGCATTGCTGCCATTATTAAGCTTGTGATCTACCGGAACCCCCAGATCCTTCTCCACCATTGACCCCCCCAGTTGTACCCCCCCTAGTATGTATGATGCATGCATATTCTTAGCCCCCAAGTGCAGAACCTTACATTTATCAACATTATACCTCATTTGGCACATAGTTGCCCAATTACACAGAGCATTGAGGTCGGCTTGTAAGTTGGAGACATCCTGTAAGGACGTTATTCCCCAACCCTATATTGTTTATAAATATATTAAATAGTAAGCTGCATACATTGACAGCGCTATATAAGTACCTGAAATAAATAAAATAACCAAACTGTTAGAAGTTTAGCGGTAGATGTCCCTTGCTGCTCCCAGTTGCTACTGAAATAATGTAAGACATATGTTCAATTAACTACAACATTTTTTTCCTCTCATCACAATGTCAAAATCATTCATTTTGAACAAGCTGTATTCCTTTTTTTTTACTTCAAGGAGCTAAAAATGTCAGGAACTAAGCGCTGGTATTTGGGCCACATTCCTACGTGGCACAGTTTATTTTCCACGAACCTCTGGCAGAACAATTGGAGGATCTGCAAAAGTACTCGATGATTCTCAGCTCAGGAGGTAATCTGACCTGTCTGTGGAGCTCTGAGAGAGGCGTGGGACACGGCTATACTATAAAACCACACAGATTTTTTTTTTCCGAAGCGTTGCTCGTGTTTTGAATCTGGTTTTTAATTTATGAGAACCTTGGACAACTTTAAATACAAGGATAGTAAAAACTGAAGAATTTAGGGAAGGATTAAAAAAAAGCTGAAACAAATAACACATTTCT
Organism: Staurois parvus; assembly: GCF_062004578.1. NCBI lineage: Eukaryota > Metazoa > Chordata > Amphibia > Anura > Ranidae > Staurois > Staurois parvus. The sequence goes on from NW_028318692.1 coordinate 616,339, forward strand.
GATTAAGAAATTATACCAAATTAACATTCAGTTTACCTGTACGCCAATAACGATTGGTCATGGATTTTACAATTTGAGATCATTGATAATATTTGCATATTTTATTTTATATTTTAAAATTTATAATATAAATTTTTTAGTTTGCATTGTTAAGAAAGCCCATTAAAAATAAAAAGCTACGTATTTGCCATGGGAAAGTGAAGAAAACTTAATATTGGGTAGAAAAGACTTAATTTACTAAGAACTGGCTTGAGAATTGGGATGATTTGGGTCTAATTCAGATTTGTCATTATAATCAAGTGGGTGGAGATTACTATTATTATTATCAATATCATTATTATTATTATTATTATTATTATTATTATTATCATCATTATTATTATTATCATCATTATTCTTCTTATTATTATTATTATCATTATTATTATTATTATCAATATCATTATTATTATTATTATTATTGTCATTATTATTATTATTATTATCATCATTATTATTTACTAAGAACTGGCTTGAGAATTTGGATGATTTGTGTCTAATTCAGATTTGTCATTATAATCAAGTGGGTGGAGATTACTATTATTATTATCAATATCATTATTATTATTATTAGCAATATTATTATTGTTGTTATTATTATTATTATCATTATTATTTACTAAGAACTGGCTTGAGAATTGGGATGATTTGGGTCTAATTCAGATTTGTCATTATAATCAAGTGGGTGGAGATTACTATTATTATTATCAATATTATTATTATTATTATAATTACAACTATTATTATTATTTATCATTATTATTATTATTATCATTATTATTTACTAAGAACTGGCTTGAGAATTGGGATGATTTGGGTCTAATTCAGATTTGTCATTATAATCAAGTGGGTGGAGATTACTATTATTATTATTATCAATATCATTATTATTATTATTATTATCATTATTATTATTATTAGCATTATTATTATTATTATTATTATCATCATTATTATTTACTAAGAACTGGCTTGAGAATTGGGATGATTTGGGTCTAATTCAGATTTATCATTATAATCAAGTGGGTGAAGATTATTAATATTATCAATAGTATTATTATTATCATTATTATTATTATTATTTAGGATTTATACTGTATAGCGCTAGCAGTGTGTGCAGCACTTTTCAAACTGGATAAAACCAGTCTTGAAAAAAAAAAAAAAAAAATGTTGCTAGACCTTCAGCTGGCAAAAACTGGGGAGATTTTATTGTAATTTGGATATAATTTTGTCTTCTGGTCTTTTTTTTGGCATCAAAAAGTTAACACAAGTACAATCAAATAATTTGTAATTGCAGCTACAACAATTTTACAAAATAAATAGAAACATTCTTACAGTGTTTGCAAATATCAGGCATGAAAAAGGAGCAAAGCATATCCCTCTATAGTGTGTACTTGTCTCAATCCAGAGGGGGGATTTACTAAAATTTAAGCACTCATAATCTGGTGCAGTTGGGCACGGGAGCCAATCAGCTTCTGACGTCCGCTTGTTCAGTTAAGCTTTGGCAATAAAACCTGGAAGCTGATTGGTTTCTATCCATAGCTGTACCAGATTTTGCACTCTCCAATTTTAGTAAATAACCTCCTAAATGTCATTTCTGTCTTTTCCTCCTTCTTCTGCTATCAACATGCTTCACTTCTGACAAGTTTTCCTGACACCACGAGATAAAAAGGTGACAGGGAAGGGATCTCCAGCACACAGCCTGTGATTGACAGCCTCAGCTCTGTTCTTATGGGCTTTGTGTAGGGGGTGTGTCCTTTCCCTTCAATCAGCTCTCACTGAGTTCTAAAGTGTGTAACTTCAGCTTCCCGCCCCTTGCTTTCCGAAAGCTCAGACAAGCTGTGTAAATTTTGGACTTTGAATGGATGTAGAGAAAAGAAGACCGCAGATAAACAGGTACAACCTATGTATGAGGATTTGTTTAATCTCTGAGGGTTTACAACCATTTTAAAACTGATTTATATGTGTTATTAGTTTGTATAACAATCCCATTTTTTTGTTCTTTCTTTTTTTTGTTTTTTTTGGATAAAGTAAGAAATGGCTGAAACCCTGTTTCCCATCGGGGAAATTTCCTTCACTGTCCTGTAAACACAACAGAACATGAGAGGAAATCTCTCCAAACTCTTAGTCCAAAAGTGTCCCCATGGGAGAATGTCTCCTCTCTTCCTGTTCCCGTGACATCTCAAAATCTTAGATTTTCATTCCATTTCATTTCCAGTTACAGTGGCCAACAGCACAGATAGGAGTTGGATTTACTAAAGGCAAATAGGCTGGTAATTTACTAGGGAATTTGCACTTCCCACTTTTTTTCTTCTCCTTCCACAAGATTGGATATTCTTTGCAAAGTGAAATTTCAAATTCTGGGGCAATTTCTCTTGCAAAGTCAACAGCATATTTGTTTTTTTAATAAATCAATCCCATTGAGAGGGTCTATGGAGCAATAAAACCTTGTGTAAGGCCTAAAAAGAAGGAAAGCACCAAAAACTGAATTTTTAGACTTCAGATTTAATTGTATTCAGACTCGCGCAGGGGCGGACTGACCATTTGGAAACTCGGGCACTGCCTGAGGGCCTGGGGTCAGTAGGGGGCCCCATGAGATGCCCCTGGTACCTTTTTCATAGGCTTTTTTGAGTTTGGGCAAGGACACAGGGGCCCCATGATCCCCTATTGCCCGGGGGCCCCATGAGTTGTCAGTCCGCCCTTGGACTTGTGTCATAAAAAATCAACACATTTTGTGGTTTAGAGGGCTCTGCTTCTGGTAGTGTTGCATACAGTGTGGACTGGACTTACACAATTGATAAAATTGGTGAGATCCTGATGGGTAATTAATATGGCGACTCCAGATCCTGGCAGGGCCGTGGATGAGGGGCCACCACCAGTCCACCTGTACGGGGCCCAGGCAGCTGAGTGAATTGAATATGGGCAGCGAGGGTGATCATCATGATAGGGGGAACAATTACTGGAACTGGTCCCAGAGGCGTCACTAGGGTTGGTGTCACCCGGTGCAGTAACATGTGGTGTCACCCCTCCAGACTTTTTTCATATAATAAAATTTAATCCAAGGTAATTCAAAAGTCTTTAACTCTTTCACGCCCTTTAAGGGTTCCAGAAGCCGGGAGGCAGGGCAGGGTTTAGGGTCATGTGACTGCCGTGACGCGACGTCATGGCGGTCACATGATCGGGTAAGGTCCCGATCCAAAGAGATCGGGACCTTTCCGTGAGTACCAGACATGTGTGCTGGGAGTGCGCAGGGCGCGCGCTCTCGGCACATATGTCCTTTTTTAATAGAACGCAAATGTGCGGCCGCTCGGCGTCTAGGCCCCCGACGCCGGGAGGCCACACATTTGTGTGCGGCCGGCGTGAAGAGGTTAAGCTTGTTATATTCCACTGCAAACAAAGCTTTGTTCTCTTCTGTATTTTGTAATTATGTCTCTGACGTTAATATATCAAAATTCAATTCATCCATATACAGTATATATGCTTGCTGCTTTACAAAAAATATGTGTTTCGGACGGAGCTCTGCGCATACGCCATCGAACTTGCCTGATCCTCGGCTTTATTGTGGAATTTTCCTATTTCTAAGCCGGCGGAGCCAAGACCCGGTGCGGAGTATCGGAGCGGGGGGCTGGGGACAAGACCCGGAGCGGAGCCCTCTACTGGTGGCAGAGAGCTACGCTCCCTGTGGGCCACTCCACCCAACTCATAAATTGACAACTCATGGGGCCCCCGGGCAATAGGGGATCATGGGGCCCCTGTGTCCTTGCCCAAACTCATAAAAGCCTATGAAAAAGGTTCCAGGGGCATCTCATGGGGCCCCCTACTGACCCTGGGCCCGAGTTTCCAAATGGTCAGTCCGCCCCTGGCTCCACCTGTGTGCTGGGACCGAGCCGGTGTATGAGCTTGTCATCACCCAGAAGCTCTGCTGGCATCCTGCTTCTGCACAGGAGACAGACTCGAGAGAGAAAGCTATGTCTGCTCTAACGCATGTTCTTCTTTTCATTTTGGTGTCACCCCCTGTGGTGGTGTCACCTGGTGCGTCCCACACCCCCCTAGTGATGCCACTGACTGGTCCCCTTCTATGGAACTCTCTGCAACATCTGAAAGCTGGATTTTCCCCCTCTCCCTCCTGCTGGTTTTCAGCTGCAGCAGAGAGAGCCATACAGGGGATCGGTTCCAGGAATTGCCCCTCTCCCCCGCCCACTGTGCTGATCACCCTCCCTGTGCACATCGGATATTCACCCAGCTGCCTGGGCCCCCACAGTGCCGGCTTCCCTCCTCTCCTTCCCACCGGCACCTGCAAGCACACAATAGGATCCTTCATGATGGAGAGTGGTCCAATAATTAAATTAAATTAAACCAGCTCCTTCCTTTCCTGAATGAACACAAGGAGTGATTGGTACTGATCACTCACTTTGTTCATTCATAACTGAAGCCTATAAAACTGTGTTGTTGTTTTTTTGAAGGGGGCCCTGTCAAGTTGGCTGTATGGAGCCCCATGGTTTCTATCAGCAGCCCTGCAGCCTGGTCACACTGATCCGACTTTGAAATCGTGTGACTTCCAGTGAAGTTGCACAATTTCAAAGTCGGATGTCATCCTGTGGCTTGCAAGACACCGATGTCTATGCAAGGCGCACCTGAAATAGTGTATGTACCACTTTAGAAATTGGTGCGGCTCCAACCAAGTTGGAATCGCACAGATATGAGCACTTTGATTGCGGATAATGGGGTACGACTTGCCATGCGATTTGCAAGTCGCATGGCATGCCAAAACGCATGGCAAGTCACACCTGGTGTGACTGGGGTGTTAAGCTTGACTAGCATCTGGAGTCATCATCAGACTAATTGCTTCTCAGGATCCCTCCGATTTTATCAGTCCGGTATATACTTTGTGCAACATTACCAAACCCCAATAAAGGGAAACCCCTTAAACCCCTGAAATGTGTTCTTTTTATGACTTCCAAATTAAATCTGGACTTTATTTGTTCTGCTTTTGTTATTTTCCTCCTTGCACATCCAGTCCCTACTTGAGCCAACCTTCGGCCACCACTCTTGGAGATCAACCGAAGGAGAATCAATCCCCCTACATTGCTTACGACCTGAGTGTGTTGAGACATCTACTACTAAATATCCAGTGCCACCCAGGCCTGGATCTAGGGGGGCGCTGGGGTGGTCTATGCCTCCGCAGATTTTATTTGTGCCCCCCCCCCAGGCCTCTGAGAGTGCATCCACCAATCCATGAGACCTTATGGGGAGAGTTGCTGTAAGGGGGCACTCTTATGGGGATAGTTAATGTAAAGGGGGCACTCTGAGGAGGACAATTGATGTAAGGGGCACTCTCATAGGGACAGTTGATGTAAAGGGGGCACTCTGAGGGGGACAGTTGATGTAAAGGGGGCACTCTGAGGGGGACAATTGATGTAAGGGGGAACTCTGATGGGGATAGTTAATGTAAAGGGGGCACTCTGAGGGGGACAATTGATATAAGGGGGCACTCTGTTGGGGTATAATTGATGTAAAGGGGGCACTCTGAGGGGAGAAATTGATGTAAGGGGGCACTCTGATGAGGCAATTGATGTAAGGGGTACTCTGATGGGGATAGTTAATGTAAAGGGGGCACTCTGAGGGGGACAATTGATATAAGGGGGCACTCTGATGGGGTATAATTGATGTAAAGGGGGCACTCTGAGGGGAGAAATTGATGTAAGGGGGCACTCTGAAAAGGCAAATGATGTAAGGGGGCACTCTGATGAGGCAATTGATGTAAGGGGGCACACTGATGAGGCAATTGATGTAAGGGGGCACACTGATGAGGCAATTGATGTAAGGGGTACTCTGATGAGGCAATTGATGTAAGGGGTACTCTGATGAGGCAATTGATGTAAGGGGGCACTCTGATGAGGCAATTGATATAAGGTGGGACTCTGATGTTGCAATTGATATAAGGTGGCACTCTGATGAGGCAATTGATGTAAGGGGGCACTCTGATGAGGCAATTGATGTAAGGGGTACTCTGATGGGGATAGTTGATATAAAGGGGGCACTCTGAGGGGAGCAATTGATGTAAGGGGGCACTCTGATGTAGACATTTTATGTAAGGGGCACTTTGGTGAGGACTCCTGATGT